>NW_007255420.1:60037-64278 GCF_000164805.1 Carlito syrichta
TGGAGGAAGAAGTCATCCTAAAAGTCATAGCCCAGAGGCAAAAGGCAGCACGCACCATTATGGGCTTCCTTTGCTGGTGGTGGCTCTGAGACATCTTAGGACCTTGACAAGTTATCTTTGCAGGTCCTTGATTTCCCCTCTGATAAAGTGGAGATACCAATGCCCATTATTCAGAAAGGATTAATAAGATACCATCTACGATCTTTACTGTGGTGTTGGGTAAAAACATCTTACAAGTGCTATTGTTTCTGTTCTCATTAGCATTATTGTAGTTACACACGGTGGCTTTAATTTGGTTTAAGAGCTATCTTATAAGAACTGATTGTTTTTAACAATCTCTTGTCTCTACTCTGAGACAAGGTGAAGGGGAAAGAAATTCTCTCCAAAACCAAAATAATGACTGGATGTGGTGGCTCATGCCTATAATCTCAGCACTTTGGGAGGTTGAGGAAAGTGGATTGCTTGAGACTAGGAGTATGAGACTGGTCTGGACAACACAGTGAGACCTCATCTTTACCCTCCCACCCACCACAAAAAATAAAAAAAATTAGCGGGGCATGGTGATACGTGCCTGTATTCCCAGCTACCCAGGAGTCTGAGATGGAAGGATCGCCTGAGCCCAGGAAGTCAGGGTCTCAGTGAGCCATGATTATACTCTAGCCTGGGCAACAAAATGAGACTCTGACTCAAAAAAAAAAACAAAACAAAAATCTAAAACAAAAGTATAGTAATCACTATATTATAGTAGACTGAAACTTTCTGTAAATTCAGCCATCTTCAATTTTCGTAAAAATCATTTTCTGAATAGAATCCTCCTGTCTTGATGTCATAACACTCTGTGTATCATTTTGAACCTCACTTTCCAGCGGTTGTTTTATATGGAAGCCTAAGCCGATCAACTAGGAAAGAGTTTAGGAAGATATGTTGCAGATGTTGAAAATGAGCAAATCTGGCCGGGTGCAGCAACTCATACCTATAATCCTAGCATTTGGCAGGCCAAGGCTGGACAATTGATTGAGGTCAGGAATTTGAGAACAGCCTGGACAAAATAGCAAGACACCTTCTTCACACCCTGCCTCTACCAAAAAAAAAAAAGCTTGATGTGGAGGCACATACCAGTGGTCTCAGTTACTATGAAGGCTGAGATAGGAGGATAGCTTGAGCCTTAAAGGTGAAGCCTGGCTTGTCACAGTGGCTCAAGCCTATAATCCCAGTGCTTTGGGAGGCCAAGGCGAGAGGATTGCCTGAACCTGTGGATTCAAGACCAGCCTGGACAACATGGTGAGACCTCGTCTCTACAATTAAAAAAAATTAGCTGGGTGTGGTAGCATGCACCTATAGTTTCAGCTAGTTGGAAGGCTGAGGTGGAAGGATCGCCTGAGCCCAGCAGGTCGAGGTTGCAGCGGCCCGGAGCGTGTCACTGCACTCCAGCCTGGGTGACAGAGCAAAACCCTTCCTCTAAAAAGAAAGAAAGAGAGCTGGGTGTGGTGGTTCAAACTTGTCAGCACTTTGGGAGGTTGAGGCTAGAGTATTGCCTGAGCCCAGGGATTCAAGAAACAGCCTGGGCAACTTGGTGAGACCTCATTTCTATAATAAATTAAAAAATTAGCCGGACGTGGTGGTGTGTGCCTGTAGCGCCAGTAGTTCCAGCTACTTGGAAGGCTGAGGCGGAAGAATCGCCTGAGTTCAGAGGTCGAGGCTGTGGTATCTGTGAACGTGCCACTGCACTCCAGCCTGGGTGACAGAGGGAGACGCCAACTCAAAAAAGGAAGGAAGGAAGGGAGGGAGGAAGAAAAGGAAAATGAGCAAGTCTTATTCAGGGAATTAAGGCTGCAACAATTTGAGTCATGCATGTTATGTCCAATCAGATGGTTTTTCTCCCAAGATGATTTATGGACTTTGCTTTCTCATTGTTTAGGCTCTAAGCTACGGTGATCCTAAGTGCAAACAAGTGTTCAACCGTGGATGTGATGTTGATACTCCATCCAAGTCACCAGGCATGTGCACTTTGCTGGGAGAATGACACACTTCCCAATGGGCACTTGCACACTGATACCCGTGCACAGCCATAATGGGAAACATTTGAGTCTGGTTGTAGAGCTTTGCTCAGTGTGAAATCTGTTCCTGACACAATGGTCAGACTGAAAGGAGTTTCATTGCATGGCTGAGCATTTCTTCTTTCTTTGGGGAATATAAAAGGTGAATGCAATACTTTCCAGTTTAAAGTTACCACAAAACTTCATAATCGTAACCTCAAAATCGACTCCAAAATTTATACAGAGAACCAGAGGCCTGGAGCTGACTGCGACTGCCTGTTTGATCTTGGTTAAGTTCCAAAAAGCCAGGGAAAGTTCAAAGCAGGGCCCCGGGCAACGCCACCCTTTAATCCCTGCTCCTCTTTCCCTGCCCTCTTCACGCCCTGTCTCCATCCTTCGGGATGAGCTGCAGTGTAGATCCATTTCAATAACCTGGACTCCGCGGATTCTAGAACAACGAGGAAAGCGGCTTTCTTTATTGAGACTGACAGGCCCTTTGGTCAGAAAATGTCCCTCAACAGATGTTAGAAAATGTGGTCATAAACCAGAAAGATATCTGTTACAACTTTTAAGGCCTTTTTATTTCCAGCTCTCCAAATTCCACTGGATAAGGTTTACTTTCCCCCCCTTTCTTTAGAACCCCTCCTGAGGGTTCAGGATACAAGAGTAGTAGTTAGGGCTTAGGAGAAGTTGCTGACTTTGCTGTTACATTAGTCACCCTTCCTCCTCTGCCCAAAAAGAAATAAAGAAAGAACATAAAGGACAATTATATAGCTATTCCAATAATAAGACAAGAATGAGTTTCATTTTAGTATTCAAGGTACTGCATTTGGAAATTGAATAATGCCATATCTTCCTCCCAGTCTAAGCACTCTGGATGTTATTTCGGTCCAGTCACATTGTTGGAAGGAGGCTTTAGATGATTTTAACTCTGGCTAATGAATACATCCCATTGATATTAAAAAGAATTGAGTCGGGTTCTGGCCTTGAGAGCCCAGAAGTGAGTTACTGTCTTGATATTGACCTAGTCTGAAATTCACTTTCTATCACAAGGGCCACTCAGCAAAGAATTCACACTAAGATTCCTAACAATGACACAATCATTCATTGTTCACAAATAAACAAAACTGGAGTTTTGATGCTGTAGCATAATGTCTTCTTCTTTCCCAAGAAGACTTATTCTCTATGACACAAACCGAGCAAGTATGACAAACAATGGAAAAGAGGAGGAAACAAGGACAGAAATGGTATGCTGACAGCAGTTGTATGTGGCTTTGCTCCCCAGTCACCCAGGTACCAAGTGAGTCCTCTACTTGCTGAAATATGCATTCAAAATGTCCCACTTTTTGACTGGGCAAGGTGGCTCAGGCCTGTAATCCTAGCACTTTGGGAGGCTGAGGCAAGTGGATTGCTTGAGCCCAGGAGTTCAAGAACAGTTCAAGACCAGCCTTGAGCCCAGGGGTTCATGACCATCACATAGTGAGACCTTGTGAGTGAGACCTTGTGATGGTCATGAACTCCTGGGCTCAAGTGAGACCTTGTCTCTACAAAAAATTTAAAAATTGCCTGAGTGTGGTGTAGTCCCAGCTACTTGGGAGGCTGAGATGGAAGGACTGCCTCAGCTCAGGAAGTTGAGCCTGTAATCATTCCACTGTACTCTAGCCTGGGCAACAGAGTGAGACTCCCAACTCGAAAATACATACATACATACATACACACACATATATATGCATAAAACCCCCAAATGTCCCATTTTCCCACATACCCCAGTCTCACTCCCTCAATCCTGAGTTTGGCAACAATAAGGAGGGGTGCTGTTCTGTTTATATTTTCATTGCAGATCTTGTAAACACTACATGAAGAATGTAATGGTTAGAGTGGGGACACTTGGTGACATGAATGCAGGGGAGGATTTGAGTGTCATGGTAGATTGTATATTTCTAGATACCTCATGCCACACATTCTTTTTTTTTTTTTGAGTTGGAGTCTTACTCTGTCAACCAAACTGGATTGCAGTGGCATGCTCACGACTACCACAGCCTCGACCTGCTAGGCTCAGGCAATCCTTCCGCCTCAGCCTTCCAAGTAGCTGGAACTTCAGGTGTGTGCCACCACATTCAGCTAATTTTTTGATTTATTGTAGAGATGAGGTCTCACCAAGTTGCCCAGGCTGATCTCGAACCCCTGGTCTCAGGCAATCCTCTT
>NW_007255420.1:64847-67549 GCF_000164805.1 Carlito syrichta
TTTTTTTTTTTTTTGAGTCAGAGTCTTACTCTGCCACCTAGGTGGGAGTGCAATGGCACACTTATGGCCACTACAACCTCGACTTGCTGGCCTCAGGTGATCCCTCCTCCCCAACCTTTCAAGTAGCTGGTACTACAGACATGTGCCCCCATGCCTGGCCAATTTTTTTATTTATTGTAGAGACTAGGTCTCGCCATGTTACGCAGGTTGATCTCAGACATCTAGGCTTAGGCAATCCTCTTGCCTCAGCTTCCCAAAGTGCTGGGATTACAGGCATGAGCCACCACTCCCGGCCCTAAATCAACTTTCAATGTTTATTGTATTAAAATTTTAAAACATTCAGTTTTGATTTTGATTCAAGAGAAAAGCATCTGCTCCAAATGAAGGTCGGCTGTAATATCATTGGAGTGCTCACTTGGAAAGTTTGATAATGCCTTTCTCATTGCTGCTATTAACATTTATTTGTCCAAAAGTAGGCTTACTTTATGAAATCTCTGCATCAACTCACCATATATAGATGACTGATTTTCTATTTTCTCAAGCTACCCTTCTGCTGCTGATTACTTGATTTGAGTCATCAAGTGCCATGAAATGATAACGGCTATAGATGGCAAATTTCAGGCTCACACCTAACAGTCTCTTCTGTATGGAATCTTGCCCCCTCAGGTCCTTCTTTGATGGCATCCAACAGACTCACCCCCAGTTCCATTCTTTTTTCAGGTGTTTCTAGAGAGAGTGTTGGTCTGTTACAAATTAATTTGGAGGCAACATCATCAAGGATCCCCTTCCCTCAACTCATCAATCTCAGGCAATAGAGAGAAAATGAAAGAGAAGATGTTATTTTTCAATAAGAAGAAGGCCACGAGCAGTGGCTATATAATCCCAGCACTTTGGGAGACCAAGGTGAGAGGATTGCCTGAGCCCACAGGTTTGAGACCAGCCTGGGCAACTTGGCGAGATGTCCTCTTTACAATAAATCAAAAATTAGCCGGGTGTGGTGGTGCACGCCTGTAGACCCAGCCACTTGGAAGGCTGAAGTGGAAGGATCACCTAAGCCCAGCAGGTGGAGGCTGCGGTGGCCGTGAGCATGCCACTGCACCCCAGCCTGGGCAACAGAGTGAAAATCCAAAAAAAAAAAGGAAGAAGAAAAGGAAGAGAGATGAAAAAATTATTAGAAAAATCAATGTTAAATGGTTTTAGTAAGCATTGAGCAGGTTCTGGAGAAGTACGTGTTGCTTTTTCCATCAGAATTATATTCCTTAGATTCACCCTTAATTTTAAAAAAACATGACTTTCACTTATGCACAAACATATTCAAATTTTAATTCTTCCTGCCATTAGTCTTTGTTTTCTTTTGGTAGTTATCCTTTTTTTTTGGAGTCAGAGTCTCATTCTGTTGCCCAGAGTCTCACTCATGGCCACCATAGCCTCGATCTGCTGGGCTCAAATGATTCTTCCGCCTCAGCCTTTCAAGTAGCTGGAACTACAGGCGTGCACCACCTTGCCCATCTAATTTTTTTGATTTATTATAGAGACAAGCTCTCACTGAGTTTCCCAGGCTGGTCTCAAACCCATGGGCTCAGGCAATCCTCTTGCCTGTTTCCCAAAGTGCTGGAATTACAGGCGTGAGCCACTGTGCCCGGCTACTTTTGAGAATTTAAAAACTCATTCCATTATTGCAAAAAAAACTTTAAATTGCCAGTTAACTCAATTTTTTACAGTAACAAATAGGAGATACCTTTCTATTCATAATTTAAATCAGTGAATAATTAAAAAAAATCTTTGCCTTTGAATGCAAGTCATACATCGCTTGTGAAATATTTATTTTCCTGATTATATTTTATTAAAATAAATATATTAAAATATATATATTGACACTTAAATCTATCTTTCTTGGTCCAACGTTTCCTTCTTACCTTGTGAGTCAGAGTTTTCATGTGCTTTTAAGATCATATACATCTGGACTTCGTAGCAACTTGGAAGGATTTAGAGTCTATAATATGCAGCGATGTATCACAGAAACAAAGAACTGAATACCACATGTTCTCACTCATAAGTGGACCCTGAACATTTACCATAATACTGCAAGAAAGGGATTGGCAGTAGCGGGATACTGCCGGGGGTGGGGATGGGGAGGGTTGGGAGGAACATAACATCAATAAGGGTGTCTGATCTCAAACCAGGCAAAATGCGAACCAAAGGAGGCCCAAACTTTACCTGTATCATGTTCACTTGTATTCCTAATCCTGAATTGTACCCCACATCTTTAACATAAAATATTCATACAAAAAAAGATTATATTCGTCAATCTCTTAGTCTGTTTTGCTGTAACAGAATATCACAGACTGGGCAATGAACAAAAATGTATTGGCTCACAGTTCTGGAGTCTGGGAAGTCCAAGATCGAGGGCCCAACCTCACCTGAGGACTGGCTTACGGCTTCATCCCATGGCAGAAGGCAGAAGGGCAGATGTGGGGGAGAAAAAGAGGGGGCTGAACTTATCCTTTTACAAGGAACCACTCTGGAGACAACTGGACTAATGCACTCATGGGGGCAGAGCCCTCATGGCATTCCTGCCTCTTAAAGTTCCCACCTCATATCACTGTTGCTTTGGGGATTAAGTTTCCAACACACGAACTTTGGGGGACATAGTAATCAGTCATGCAACATTCCATGGTCTGTTTTTTTTTTTTTTTTTTTGA
>NW_007255420.1:67569-68580 GCF_000164805.1 Carlito syrichta
GCCTCGACCTGCTGGGCTCGGTGATCCTTCCGCCTCACCTTCCAAGTAGCTGGAACTACAGGCATGCACTACCACGCCCGGCTAATTTTTGATTTATTGTAGAGATGAGGTCTTGCCAAGTTGCCCAGTGGGTCTCGAACCCGCAGGCTCAGGCAATCCACTGACCTTGGCCTCCCAAAGGCGTGGGATTACAGGCTGAGCCACCGAGCCCAGCTTCCGCGGTCTTTTATATAAGACACACACCATAATTAATTATGGTGATGTGAAGTCCTTTGTAACTATTGAAGCTTTTGCCTGTGATACAGTTAAATTTTCCTTGTCTCCTCTCTAATATTATTATTATTATTATTTGAGTTGGAGTCTCACTCTGCCGCCCAGACTGGAGTGCAGTGGCTGCTCCTGGCCACCGCAGCCTCGCCTGCTGGGCTCCGGCAATCCTTCCACTTCAGCCTTCCAAGGAGCTGTAACTACAGGCATGCGCTACCATGCCCGGCTGATTTTTTGATTTATTGTAGAGATAAGGTCTCGCCAAGTTTCCCAGGCGGATCTCGAACCCACGGACTCAGGCAATCCGCTCACCTCAGCCTCCCAAAGCACGGGATTACAGGCTGAGCCACAGAGCCCAGCTTCTAATATTATTATTAACAATAATAACTGGGTGCAGTGGCTCATATCTCATATCCTAGCACTTTGGGAGGCCAAAGCCAGAGGTTTGCTTGTGTCCAGGAGCTTGAGACCAGCCTAGGCATCTTAGCAAGACCTCATTGCTACAAAAATAAAAAAAAGTTAGCCGGGTGTGGTGGTTTGTGCCTGGAGTCCCAGCTACTCAGGAGGCTGAGGCAGAAGGATCACCTGAGCCTGAAATGTTGAAGCTTCAGTGAGCCGTGATTGTGCCACTACTCTCCAGCCTGGGCAACATTATTACTGTAATAATAGTAATAAAAATTTGGGTCTCTAGCCGGGCTCAGTGGCTCAGCCTGTAATCCCGCGCCTTTGGGAGGCTGAGGTGAG
>NW_007255420.1:68843-70041 GCF_000164805.1 Carlito syrichta
GAGGATTACTTGAGCCTAGGAATTCAAGACCAGCCTGGGCAACATAGCAAGATCTCATCTCTGCAAAAAAAAAAAAAAAAAAAAAAAAATCAAAGCCTGTAATCCCAGCACTTTGGGAGGTGGAGGCGAGAGGATTGCCTGAGCCCAGGGGTTGGAGACCAGCCTGGGCAACTTGGTGAGAACTTGCCTCTACAATAAATCAGAAAATCAGCTAGGCATGGTGGCACAGACCTATAGTTCCAGCTACTTGGAAGGCTGAGGTGGAAAGATCGTCTGACCCCAGTAATTTGAGGCTGTGGTGGCCATGAGCATGCTACTGCCCTCCAGCCTGGGCGGCAGAGTGAGAGTCCCCCTCAAAAAGAAAAAATAAATTTATCTTGAGGAGATTCTCACACTACCACTGGGGCAGCAGAACAGCTTATCTGGTCAAACAAGGCTGCCTTGCTCAACTGGGTCTAACTCTTGCCAAGGCCATTGCTGTTTAAAATTCTGAAGACAGTGACTGTGATTGACGGACATATATTCAGTTTATGGCCATCTGGTTTGTTTATCCCTTCAGGGATTTATAATGCCCTGTTGTATACAGCAGAAAGGTCTTCCTCAGTAAGATCCCTCCTCCCTGCCTCCATTTTCCTGTCCTCTCTCCCAGTCCCTCTCTTTGGCATCACATCACACTCAGGGAGGAAAGTCTCCTGGTGACACAAGAAAAGAAAAGGAAGGTCATTCTAGCAGATACTTCTTTCTGATAGCTCTTGATTCTCCAGCCTTTGTCCCAGTTTGCTTTTTAGTTCACAGTCCCTGCATGCCCTAGATGTCTGTTGAAAGACCTATGGTATATTACCTAATTTTTCTTTGAAATGTAGATGACTCTTACTTGGAGTCTTTTTTTTGAATTGGAGTCTCATGGGGAGAACTCTTAGACGGCTGGGTTTAAGTATGTTTGGAAGCTGGGCTCGATGGCTCAGCCTGTAATCCCGCGCCTTTGGGAAGCTGAGGTGAGAGGATTGCCTGAGCCCGCGGGTTCGAGACCCGCCTGGGCAGCGAGACCTCATCTCTACAATAAATCAAAAAATCAGCCGGGCGTGGTAGCGCATGCCTGTAATTCCGGCTACTCGGAAGGCTGAGGCGGAAGGATCGCCGGAGCCCAGCAGGTCGAGGCTGTGGTGGCTGGGAGCGGCCACTGCACTCCAGTCTGGGC
>NW_007255420.1:70229-77497 GCF_000164805.1 Carlito syrichta
GAGGGAGACTCCAACTCAAAAAAAAAAAAAAAAGAAAGCGAGTCCCCATCTCTTAAAAAAGAAAGAAAGAAAGAAAATAAAAGACACAGGCAAAAGAAGAAGGGAGAATCATGTCCTCTCCCTGTAACCCGCCTCCCCGGCCTTTGCCCTCCTTCATCTCATGCTCCAAGTTCCCCTACATCTTCCCTCACCTCCTTATTTCCCCGCTCTCCATTGCTAGGCAGGCGTTCTATGAAGGAATGAGGGCTGGGCGTGGATGACAAAGGCACAGAACAGGCCAGGTGTGGAAGAGGCGAGAGAGTGAGCGTGTGTTTTGGCGTAGTGCACAGATGAAAGTGAGTGGAAAGGTCTACCCGTCACGCTCGGGGCTAAGGATGTGCCACGGCAGACTCCAGAGTGACCACGGAGGGGCAAAGGGGAAGCCACAGAAGGGGAAGGAGACAGACATCAAGGCGGGAGGGAGCTTGCAGAGAGGGAAAGCCACAGAGCTGACAACACAAGGCAGAAGCAGGTGACAACATCGACATTCTGGAGAACAGAAGGGCATTCAGGGAGGGAAGCCAAGGCCACATAGGGCTGATTTTTTTTTTTAAGGATTAAGAATGAATCACTGTTTTCATAAGCATCAGTGCACATGCCATATGTGAGGTGTTGCTGGAGTGGAAAACCCCGGAACACGACTCAGCTCAGGCCTGGCAGCCTCGCGCCCTGCCCTGCGGAGGCCTGTGGGAGAGCGCTTGGGCTTCGAGTCCCCCAGAGATGAGGTCATGCTTCTTCTCAGGTGTCTGTGGGGCATGGTCCTCACCTCCTCCCACCTATAAAGTGGAACCCAAACCAATGTAAACCCTGTAAACCTTCCTTGATTGCTCTCAGTTTAGAAGTGGAAGTTAGCCGCATCATGAAAGACAGATCTCACGGTGAAGGTGCAATAAACACTTCATAATTAATTACAGAGAAGAGAGGAAGAGGATACTAATTCAGGTCAGAGACGCTTTTGAAAATCTGATGAAAGCTGCAAGCCGGGCTCGGTGGCTCAGCCCGTAATCTCGTGCCTTTGGGAGGCCGAGGTGAGTGGATTGTCTGAGCCCGCGGGTTCCAGACCCACCTGGGCAACTTGGCGAGACCTCATCTCTACAATAAATCAAAAAATTAGCCGGGCGTGGTAGCGTGCGCCTGTAGTTCCGGCTACTTGGAAGGCTGAGGCGGAAGGATCGCCGGAGCCCAGCAGGTCGAGGCTGCGGTGGCCGGGAGCGGCCGCTGCACTCCAGTCTGGGTGACAGAGTGAGACTCCAACTCAAAAAATGAAAAACAAACAAACAAAAACAAAAATATGGAACCTACTATCAGGAAGACCAACTTGGCTCGGCACGGTGGCTCACGCCTGTAATCTCAGCATGTTGGGAGGTTGAGGTAGGAGGATTTCTTGAGCCAGGAGTCTGAGCCTAGCCTGGGCAGCATAGCAAGACCCTGTGTCTAAAAAATAAAAATTAAAGTAATTTTTAAAAAAGGAAGACACTTTCTTTTTTCTTAATTTTTGATTAGCTATCAGGGCTTTATCAAGGGAGAAAATAGATTGTTCTTCCTCTTTATTCTTTGATGGAGTAAATAGCACATTCTCCAGCTAGTTCTTCGTTTCCCTGCCCTCAAAATAGAAGATGGGAGTGGGGGAGGGGAAATCTAGTAGATTTGAGGTCCAGTGAGAAAGAAGGTCCCACGTGATGGGAGATAATATAAATAGCAGCCACACATATTACAGCAGCTGCATCTTCCCCATTGTCAGAAAAATGGGGTCCATTTATGACTGGATGACAAAAATGAGAGGGCGCAGAATTAATAGAAACCCTGCAATGCAGTCAGGACACGCTGACTTTTTGTGCCGTCTTCTAACCAGTGTGTAGACCGGGCAACCTTCCAGCCACTTGCCAGTCTGAAAACGCGTCTTGTCTAGTAGGCCATCCGTCTCCTCCAGGGTTGAATCATGCGATTGTGCATGCCAATAACAGCTAAGTCATGGAAAATGCGTATGATGCTGCCTGAGGTTGCACCTCATCAGGCGATGAACTAGTGTGAGTTTAGGTTTTATTTTGCTGGGATTTTAATAGTTTCCTCTTTTTTTCTATTTTTTTTTTCCTTTGGACTATCCCTATCATAACATTCTTTTTTTTTGAGTTGGAGTCTCACTCTGTCGCCCACGCCAGAGTGCAGTGGCCGCTCTCGGCCACCGCAGTCTCGACCTGCTGGGCTCCAGCGATCCCTCCGCCTCAGCCTTCCGAGTAGCCGGAATTATAGGCATATGCTACCACACCCGGCTGATTCTTTGATTTATTGTAGAGATGAGGTCTTGCTGCCCAGGCGGGTCTCGAACCTGCGGGCTCAGGCAATCCACTCACCTCGGCCTCCCAAGGGCGCGGGATTACAGGCTGAGCCACCAAGCCCGGCTCATAACATTCTTTACAATCACAATTCAAGAACAAGATCAGGCATGGAGGCTTTCCCCTGTAATCCCAGTACTTGGGGAGGCTGAGGTAGGAGGATTGCTGGAGCCAGGTGTTTGAGACCAGCCTGGGCAACATAGTAAGACCTCGCCTCTACAAAAAATTAAAAACTTAGCCAGGTGTGCACCTGTAGTCCCAGCTACTCAAGAGGCTGGGACAGAAGGATAGCCTGAGCCTAGGAGATCAAGGGACCGGTGAGCCTTGATCATGCCATTGCATTCTGGTCTGGGTGACAGAGTGAGACCCCCAACTCAAAAACAAGCAAACAAACAATAAACAAATAACCTTAAGAACATATCAGAGCCAGGCTCGGTGGCTCAGCCTGTAATCCCGTGCCTTGGGAGGCTGAGGTGAGTGGATTGCCTGAGCCCGCGGGTTCGAGACCCGCCTGGGCAACTTGACAAGACCTCATGTCTACAATAAAACAAAAACTAGCCGGGCGTGGTAGCACGTGCCTGTAGTTCCAGCTACTTGCAAGGCTGAGGCGGAAGGATCTCTGGAGCCCAGCGGGTCGAGGCTGCGGTGGCCGGGAGCGGCCACTGCACTCCAGACAGAGTGAGACTCCAACTCAAAAAAAAAAGAACATATTGGTAGACAGCAGCTCTGAGTGTACAATGTGCATAAAAATCATCCAGGGAGCTTGGCCCCAACCACCAGACTAAATGCTCGATTCTGTAGGTCCAGCATGGGTCAAGGGGGGTCTGCAATTTACAAAGTTTGAGTGAGTTTGTAGAAATTCTAAAATGGAGGTGTTTCGATTGTGCACATTTTTTTTTTTTTTGAGTTGGAGACTCACTCTGCCACCCAGACTGGAGTGCAGTGGCTGCTCCTGTCCACTGAAGCCTCGACCGCTGGGCTCCGGCGATCCTTCTGCCTCAGCCTTCCAAGTAACTGGAACTACAGGTGCGCGCTACCATGCCCGGCTAATTTTTTAATTTATTGTAGAGATGAAGTCTCGCCAAGTTGCCCAGGCGGGTCTCGAACCCACGGGCTCAGGCAATCCACTCACCTCAGCCTCCCAAAGCGTGGGTTACAGGCTGAGCCACTGAGCCTGCCTCGATTGTGCACATTTTAATGCTTGTAATAATTCACTGCTTTCTATCCTCTTCTTACTTTCCAGATGTACATCTTGAAGCTTTGGAAAACAGCAACAAGGTATAAGCACATACTTTGTTTTTTTTTTGAGTTGGAGTCTCACTCTGTCGCCCAGACTGGAGTGCAGTGGCCGCTTCCGGCCATCGCAGCCTCAACCTGCTGGGCTCCGGCGATCCTTCCACCTCAGCCTTCTGAGTAGCCGGAATTACAGGCATGCGCTACCACGCCCAGCTGATTTTTTGATTTATTGTAGAGATGAGGTCTCGCTGCCTAGGCGGGTCTCGAACCCGCGGGTTCAGGCAATCCACTCACCTCAGCCTCCCAAAGGCGCGGGATTACAGGCTGAGCCACCGAGCCCGGCTCAGCACATACTTTGTATGAAGCATGATGCTAAGTGCTTACTTTTACAGAGTAAAAGGCTGGGTTTAATCTCTCCTCCAGGAGATTAAAATTTGTCCGTGGAAACATGATGTGCACAAGGCCATTGATATTTACAAAACAAAGCATGACACAGCGAGTATGAGAAAGGGAAGGGAGTTGGTATCCAAATGTCCCGTTGGTAAAATTGGCTAGAAGTGAAAGATGTTATTCCAGGTTTGAGCAAAACCAGGATTGTGAGTTTGTAAACAGCTTTCTTTCTTTTTTTTTTGTCAATAGGATTGTGTTTTCTTTTTGTGTTAATGGTACCTTGAAGATCTCCTTGGAGGACTCCCCACCTCTGCTGCATGTTGCCCAAATGGTATTGACCCTGGCCTCTCTTGGGTCAAGGAGTGGGCATCCATTTAGACTAAGCAGACTTTTAATTTGGAATTTGAACTTCCAGAATAGAAAACCAATGGACCTGATTTATCCTGATGGTGCGACTCTAAAAACACTAAAACAAACAAACAAAAAATCCTGCTGCCTATATCTGCATGCAGGTGCCTACTCTTCCTAGGCCTTACCTGACTCTACCTTTTCCTTCCTTCAGTTCTTTCTAGCAATTTCCTTAATTGCTTAAGGTAACCACAGTCAAGGTCTGTTTCTTGAAGCCAAAAACCTTAACAGATACAGTGAGCAAGTTCAAGTTTTTTGGGGTATTTTTGAGTTGAAATCTCACTCCGTCACCCAGGTTGTTGTGCAGTGACACACTCACGGCCACCCCAGCTTCGACCTGCTGGGCTCAGGTAATCCTTCTGCCTTAGCCTTCCAAGTAGCTGGAGCTACAGGTGCATGCTACCATGCCCAGCTAATTTTTTTTTTTTTTATTTATTGTAGAGACGAGGTCTCGCCAATTTCCCCGGCTGGTCTCGAATCTGTGGGCTCAGGCAATCCACTTGCCTTGGCCTCCCGAAGTGCTGGGATTACAGGCTGAGCACCGAGCCTGGCCAGAAGTTCAAGTTTTATTCAAAGTGCATGAGGAGCCCCTAGTTGAAGAGCAATGTTCTGGTACCAAAAAAAAAAAAAAAAAAAAAAAAAAAAAGGGGAGATGAGGCTGCATAAATATGTTGAGATGAGACAAGGAATTTAAGTGCCTTGGGAGGTAATGAGTTGTTGGAGATAGTCTTGTCCTGGCTGGATCACCACTTGGTGGACTGTTTCTAGATTTGCTGAAATGACTCTGTAGTTCATCTTCAACCAAAAATTCGAAAACTGACTGGGCAGTGACTCATGCTTGTAATCACAGCACTTTGGGAGGCTGATGTGAAAACACCGCTTGAGTCCAGGAGTTCGAGGACAGCCTAGGCAGCATAGTGAATCCTAGTCTCTACAAAAAATTAAAAAAATCAGCCAGGCGTTGTGGTTCATGCTTGTAGTCCCAGCTACTTGGGAGGCTGAGGTAGAAGGATCACCTGAGTGCAGGAGGTCAAGGCTTCAGCGAGCGGTGATCACACCATGACACTCCAGCCTGGGCGATAGCGTGAGACCACGACTCAAAAAATGAAAATAAAATAAAATAAAATTCTAAAACTCTGGCTAGTCATTTGGGTTGGGTGTCTGGGTTCCATAAAGTATTATTCTGACAGCCCAGGACAATCACAGCCCAAAGGGTCTAAGAATACACAGGTCTGAGTTGTCTCAGGACTGTCCGTGGTACCCTTCACAGGCCCCTCAGTTGCCACAGAATCTCACCTCTAAGCATGTCAACCACCCCATAGGATTTGGGCAAGTGTGCATCTGCTCATTCAACTGAGCTGAATGTTCAGCAGTTTTGGACCCAAAATGACGCGACTCCTGTGCCTTACCCTCCCCATTCACCTGATCTCACCCCAGTGACTTTTTTTTGTTGCTCCATGTGAAAAAATGTCCTCAAGGGGAAATATTTTGCCATTGTGTCAGAGGTGAAACAAAAAATGACAGAAGAACTAAAAGGCCTCAAAGTTGATGAATTCAAAAACTGTTTTGAGCAGTGGAAAAAAGCATCTTGATAGGTGTATTGCCTCAAACGGAGAGCACTTTGAAGGTGACTGAAGTTGAAACATGTAAGGATAAGCCGGGCATGGTGGTGGCGTCTGGAATCCCAGTTACTCAGGAGGTTGAACCCGGGAGTTTGAGACCAGCCTGGGCAACACAGTGAGACCTTGTCTCTACAAAAAAAAAAAAATTATATATATATATATAAAAAAACTAGCTGGGTGTGGTGGCTGTGCCTATAGTCCTAGCTACTCAGGAGGCTAAAGTGGAAGGATTGCTTGAGCCTAGGAGGTCGAAGTTGCTGTGAGATGTGATCATGGCACTGCACTCCAGCCTGGGCAACAGAGTGAGATCCCGACTCAAAAAAAAAAAAAGATTAAACATGTAAGAAATACACAATTTTTTAGCAGGTCGAGGCTGCAGTGTCCATGAGTATGCCACGGCACTCCAGCCTGGGTGAGAGTGAGACTCCGACTCAAAAAACAAACAAAAAAAACCCACCCTGAAATGGTGTAGAATTAATGGAGAGAAGGTGGGGAAGGATATTGCAAGCAGAAGGAATAATACGAATAAAGTTTTTGGAGGTATGACCATGTGTGATCTCTTTGGGGGTTGATGGGTAATTGACAGCCTTGCTCGTCAAAGTATAGTCCTAGATAAGACTGAGGTGGAAGGATCACCTAAGTCCAGCAGGTCGCGAGGCTGCGGTGACCGAGAGCGTGCCACTGCACTCCAGCCTGGGCGACAGAGTGAGACTCTGACTCAAAAAAAAAAAAAAGCAGATCCTGATTTAGTAGATCTGGGAAAGGGCCCAAGATTCTGCATTTCTCACAAGTTCCCATATGGTATTGAAGCTGATAGACCACGGACCACACTGTAGAACTAGAAGAGCATCTGAGCATAAGGTTTGTGGTGTGCAGTGGCAGGACCTGGACTGTAAAGGTCATTCGTGCCATTCTAGTAGCCTGGAGCTGACTGTATAGGAAACGTCTTTAGGTAAGTCCACCTGAGTGCTGTTTCTTACCTTTGCCATTCTCTCCCCTTTCGCAGTGGGAGGACTGTTCATTGTAGTCACTCACCTTGAACCACTTTGCTAGGGTATTATTGACCATCTATAAATACGCTGGCGCTTGGGAAGTTGGAGGGAGCTGGGAGAAATGACTCAAACAAACAACCCTAGGGATTGGCAGTAGCAGGATACTGCCCGGGTAAGAGTGGGGACGCAAGCCGGGCTCAGTGGCTCGGCCTGTAATCCCGCGCTTTGGGAGGCTGAGGTGAGTGGAT
>NW_007255420.1:77785-80422 GCF_000164805.1 Carlito syrichta
CGGGAGCGGCCACTGCACTCCAGTCTGGGTGACAGAGTGAGACTTCGACTCAAAAAAAAAGAGTGGAGACACAACATCAGTAGGGTACCTGATCTCAAACCAGGCAAAGTAGGGATCAAAGGGAGGCCCAAACTTTACTTGTACGATGTTCACTTGTATACCTAATCCTGAATTGTACCCCACATCTTTAAAATAAAATATATTAAAAAAAAGAAATCAAGAAACGAACACCCTGTGGTGTCAAGATCCAAAGTAGGTTGCCTATGCCTTAGCACACTTGACACAGCACCTCAAAACCTGCTGGGACAATTGTTCATGCATTTATTCACTCAATCATTCAACCTTGTGCCTGGCTTCCTGGGGAAGGGTTGGTGTGTGATGGCGAGGAGGGAAAAGACACTATTTTGACCTGGATTTGAACCCCGATGTGACAATGTGGAAGGCAGTTTTCTTTAGCTAGAACGAAAGAAGAAGCAGAATCTGGGTTATATGTGGGATTTGAATAACTGTAGGATAGGTATTTCATATAGGAGGCTGACGAAGTGTCACTGAAACGTGGATAGATAATGCACACGGTTGTGGGGCAAACCACAGTCTAAATATGTACTTTCTGAGCATGGTAAAAGGTTAAGATCCCATATGGTTGGATCTTTTTTTTTTTTGAGTTGGAGTCTCTGTCATTCAGGCTGGAGTGCAGTGGCATGTTCACGGCCGCCACAACCTTGCCCTGCTGGGCTCAGGATATCCTTACATCTCAGCCTTTCTAGTAGCTGGAGTCACAGGCATGTGCCACCATACCCAGCTTAATTTTTGATTTATTGTAGAGACAATGTCTCGCCAAGTTGCCCAGGCTGGTCTCAAACCCTTGGGCTCAGGCAGATTTCTCACTTCCACCTCCCAAAGTGCTGGATTAGGATTACGTCTTAACAAGAGTTAACCTAACTCTTTTTTTTTCTTCATTTTTTTCTGAGTTGGAGTCTCACTCTGTTGCCCTGGCTGGAGTGCAGTGGCATGCTTCTGACCACTGCAATCTCGACCTGCTGGGCTCAGGTGATTCTTCTGCCTCAGCCTTCCAAGCAGCTGGAACTACAGGCACATGTGACCACGTCCAGCTAATTTTGTTTTTTAATTTATTGTAGAGACGAGGTCTCACCATGTTGCCCAGGCTGGTCTCGAACCCGTGGGCTCAGGCAATCCTTTCGCCTCGTCCTCCCAAAGTGCTGGGATTATAGGCTTGAGCCACTGCGGCCGGCCTAACCTAACTCTTGTTAAGATCCAATATGATCAGCCGGCGCGGTGGCTCAGCCTGTAATCCCAGCACTTTGGGAGGCCAAGGCGAGGGGCCTGTAATCCCAGCACTTTGGGAGGCCAAGGCGAGGGGATTGCCTGAGCCAACACCAGCCTGGGCAACTTGGTGAGACCTAATCTCTACAATACATCAAAAAATTAGTTGGGCGTGGTAGCGCACGCTTGTAGTTTCAGCTCCTTGGAAGGCTGAGGCGAAGGATTGCCTAAGCCCAGCAGGTCGAGGCTGCAGTGGTCATGAGTGTGCCACTGCACTCCAGCCTGGGTGACAGAGTGAGACTTTGACTCAAAAACAAAAAAGATCCAATATGATCAAGAAAGGGCCCAACACGCCTTCTTGGAAGAATGACAGAATTTTAGCTTGATCCAACTTACCATCTTAGAAGAATTAATGGTACCTAGACAGATAAGATATTTTAAAAATTATTATTATTATTTGACTTTCAGCCTGACTAAGATGAAAAAGACCTGAAAGTTTGCCAGAAAATGGATTGCTAGCTGATGGGAAGACAAATAGAAAAGTGATTGGGATTCCCTGTACCATCACTGCACTCAGACAAAAAATAAAACAGAGGGTGAAAGGCAAGACCGAAACCATTTACCTTGCAAGAGGTCTCCCATCATTTATTGAATAGCCACTTTGGGACAGATACTTTTTTTGCGGGGGGGGGGGGGTTAGAATCTCACTCTGTCACCCAGGCTGGAGTACAGTGGCACAGTCATGGCTACAGCAGCCATGACCTGCTGAGCTCAGGTGATCCTTCTTCCTTAACCTTACAAGTAACTGGAGCCACAGGCATGTGCCACCACGCCTGGCTAATTTTTTGATTTATTGTAGAGATGAGGTAATGTTGCCCAGGCTGGTCTCAAACCCAAAGGCTCAGGCAATCCTCTTGTTTCCACCTCTCAAAGTATTGGGATTGCAGGCGTGAGCCACTATGCCTGACAGGCCAGGTACTTTTTATAAGATATTCCACTTTGTCCTCTAGCAATCTTATGGTCAACTACCATAACTAATATTTTACAGTCAAGTTGAGACTTAGAAAAGTAAAGCTACTTGTTCCATGGTGTCACAGTTTATAATTTGCAGTCTGATTTGTCTCTGGGTTTTCCTGGTTACCTGTGCTACCTGCCTTGTGATGCAATGGTCATCTATGCCATGAACACTTCGATTTGTCTTGAAAGACATATGACCCAAAAGTAATGATTTTAGGAGCAAGTCAATGTTCCTTTACTAGTGGACCTAATGATGTCAATCTTAGAGATGAGGTACAATCTCAGTGAATTAATCAGAATTTTTTTTTTTTTTTTTTGAGTTGGAGTCTCACTCTG
>NW_007255420.1:80442-81919 GCF_000164805.1 Carlito syrichta
GCCAAGTTGCCCAGGCGGGTTTCAAACCCGCGGGCTCAGGCAATCCTCTCACCTCAGCTTCCCAAAGTGCTGGGATTACAGGCTGAGCCACTGAGCCCGGCTAGAATTTTTTTTTAATAAGGGATTAATTTTTTTAAATCTTGAATCCCTATAGAGGTTTCTTTATCCCCCTAGGAAAGGTTAAGAATTAGTGGGATCCACAGTGTCTTGAACCCTTCTTTGATTTGAATATGTCCCCCAAAAGCTGTGTTGAAAACTTAATCACCTTTGCAACAGTGTTGGGAGGTGTGACTTGATAAATAGCGATTGGGTCATGAGGATTCTGCCCTCGTGAATGGATTAAGGTCATTATCACAGGAGCAGTTTAGTTACCGCTGGATTGGGTTGTAAAGTCCAGCCTTGGGATCTATCTTTCTCATGCTCTTGCTTGCCCTTCTGCTGTGTTATATAATACAGCAAAAAGGCCCTCACCAAATGCCAGCCCCTTGAATATGGACTTCTCAGTCTCCAGAGCAACAATCTAAGTAAATTTCATAAATTTCAGTTGAAAAATTGCCCATTTTAGCTGGGCTCAGTGACTCAGCCTATAATCCCGCACTTTGGGAGGCCGAGGTGAGTGGATTGCCTGAGCCCGCGGGTTCGAGACCCAGCCTGGGCAACTTGGCGAGACCTCATCTCCAATAGATCAAAAATTAGCCGGGCGTGGTAGCACGCGCCTGTAGTTCCAGCTGCTTGGAAGGCTGAGGTGGAAGGATCGCTGGAACCCAGCAGGTTGAGGCTGCGGTGGCTGTGAGTGTACCATTGCACCCCAGCCTGGGTGACAGAGTGGGACTCCAATTAAAAAAAAGAAAAGAAAATGAGCCAAGACAAACACTAAGGAAGCCATATTCAGCCTCTAGAATACAGAATTCTCTGTGTGTGTGTGTGTGTTTAGAAACCTGCAAAATTAAAATGAATCAAAGGTTAGGCATATTCTTTTTTAGTTGTTGTTGTTTTTAGAGTCAAGATCTCACTCTGTAGCCTAGGCTGGGGTACAGTAGTGTGATTATAACTTACAGCAGAACTTGAACTAAAGTGGTCAAGTGATTCTCCTGCTTTAGCCTCCCAAAGTGCTGGGATTACAGGTGTAGAGTTGTGAGCTGCCGTGCCTGGTGTAGGCATTTTCATGAGCCTTAGACTTTTAGTCTTCCCTTTCTTGAGAACTCGCCAAATAGATGTTAAGGGAATGGTTAAAAAAAAGAAAACAAACCAAAAAACCCTCAAGCTGGGAGCAGTGGCTCACGTCTGTAATCTCAGCACTTTGGGAGGCTGAGGTGAGAGGACTGCCTGAGTCCATGGATTCGAGACCAGCCCGGACAACTTGGCGAGACCTCATCTCTACAATAAAATCAAAAAATTAGCTGGGCATGGTGACACATGCCTGTAATTCCAGCTATTTGGAAGGCTGAGGTGGAAGGATTGCCTGAGCCCAGCAGGT
>NW_007255420.1:81939-82761 GCF_000164805.1 Carlito syrichta
GGGGACAGAATGAGACCCCCGACTCAAAAAAAAAAAAAAAAAGCCCTCAGTGCAGAGCATTCTATTCTTTTTGAAAAAGGTATGATGGTCCACTGGGATGTGAAATCTGAAGTAAGTACATGATGTTAAGGTTATTTGTGAACTTGGAAGAAAGTTCAGAGATAGCGTGGTCTGGTAGCAACAAACAAAAGATTAAATAAGAACAGCTACAGGGTGGATGGACCTGAGTTAAAAAAAGAGAGAGAGAGAGAGTGCTTGAACAGGTCACTTAACCTCTCTGAGAATTTCCTCAGCTATAAAATGAGACCAGGCTGGGTACGGTGGCTCACTTCCATAATCCTAGTGCTTTGGGAAGCCAAGACAGGAAGATGTCTTGTGGCCAGGAGTCTGAGAGCATCCTGGGTTTTATAGTAAGACCTCATCTCTAAAAAAAAATTAAAATGATACCAATAATACCTACCTTCTATGCAGGATAAGGGAGGTGATATAAATGCAAGTCTCTTCTATACAGTAGAGACGCAGAACGTGGTAAAAGATTATTTATCTGGGAATTTAAACTTTGAAGTAGAGAATTAAATTATAAAATGAGGCCAGGTGCTGTGGCTCATGCCTGTAATTCCAGTACTTTGGGAGGCTAAGGTCAGAGGATTGCTTGAGCCCAGGGGTTCAGGACCAGCCTGGGCAACATAACAAGGCTTCATCTCCGATAAAAAAGAAAAAAATATGATTCCAAAAGAATTTTAAAAAAATGATCATCCAGCAAGGCTCGGTGGCTCAGCCTGTAATCCCACGCCTTGGGAGGCTGAGGTGAGTGGATGGCCT
>NW_007255420.1:82781-84298 GCF_000164805.1 Carlito syrichta
TCACACCTATAATCCCAGCACTTTGGGAAGCCAAGGTGAGAGGACTGCCTGAGCCCAGGGGTTCGAGACCAGCCTGGGCAACTTGGTGAGACCTCATCTCTACAATAAATCAAGAAAAAGTAGCTGGACATAGTGGTGTATGCCTGTAGTTCCAGCTACTTGGAAGACTAAAGTGGAAGAATCACCTGAGCCCAAAAGATTAAGACTGCAGTGACACGCTCATGACCACTGCACTCCAGCCTGGGCGACAGAGTAAGACTCCAACTCAAAAAAAAAAGAAAAGTTCACCTCATAACAATAAATGAATTCTCAAAAGCTTAGTCAGCTAAACACTATAGTGGCAGCTTCTGTTTTGTTATTTTCAATTACAATGAAAGTAGATTAGGGATTCTAATAAAATTATTTTTCCCAAAACATCAATTACCTACTAAAAAAGGACTCCGATTTTGAATTTCCTGAATCGAGCCTAATTTCAAATTTTCCGTTACCATTTTACAAGGAGTAATTGAAATGTCCTGGAAATTTTGGGGGGCGGCGAGGAGAGAAGGAACTGGAAAACATAACAAGGCTTCATCTCAGATAAAAAAGAAAAAAATATATGATTCTAAAAGAACTTTTAAAAAATGATCATCCATTCCCCAAATAAAGACACTCCAGTAACTGAAGAGCCATTTGTTGTGATCTTTAGGTTGAGATGATGAGGAGGTCATGGAGGCCACTCTGTGGGATGCGGCGATGCCGTTGAGGCTCTGTGGGTACCACACACGGAGGGCTGGTCCTTGCCGGTGACTCTACCTTGATGGACAGCAGCTATTTTTTTTTTTTTTTGAGCTGGAGTCTCACTCGGTCGCCCAGACTGGAGGGCAGTGGCATGCTCCCAGCCACCGCACGCCTGTAGTTCCGGCTACTTTGAAGGCTGAGGCAGAAAGATCGCTGGAGCCCAGAAAGTCGAAGCCATGAGGGTGCCACCACACTCCAGCCTGGGTGACAGAGTGAGACTCCAACTAAAAAAAATAAAATAAACCGGGCTCGGTGGCTCAGCCTGCAATCCCTCGCCTTGGGAGGCTGAGGTGAGTGGATGGCCTGAGCCCGCGGGTTCAAGACCCGCCTGGGCAGGGAGACCTCATCTCTACAATAATAAAAAAAAAAAAATCAGCTGG
The DNA here is from genome assembly GCF_000164805.1 of Carlito syrichta. Lineage (NCBI taxonomy): Eukaryota > Metazoa > Chordata > Mammalia > Primates > Tarsiidae > Carlito > Carlito syrichta. The sequence goes on from NW_007255420.1 coordinate 83,942, forward strand.
GCGTGGTAACGCATGCCTGTAATTCCGGCTACTGGGAAGGTTGAGGCAGAAGGTACGCCGGAGCCCAGCAGGTCGAGGCTGCGGTGGACGGGAGCAGCCACTGCACTCCAGTCTTGGTGACAGAGTGAGACTCCGACTCAAAACAAAAGAAAACAAACAAACAAACAAAAAACAACAACAACAAAAAAGAAAAATACATCACTACAAAAACTTACCATGAAATGAGTTTCAGGATAAATGTTCATTAGGTTTCAGGTTTTATTTGTTTGAAGTAAAGATGAGTTTTAAAAATCAATTTGTGAGCTGGGCTCGGTGGCTCAGCCTGTAATCCCGCGCCTTGGGAGGCTGAGGTGAGTG
>NW_007255420.1:84318-85183 GCF_000164805.1 Carlito syrichta
CTGCACTCCAGTCTGGGTGACAGAGTGAGACTCCAACTCAAAAAAAAAAAAATAATTAAATAAAATAAAATGCAAATACTGATTTAATAGGTCTGGGTTGGACCCAAGATCTGCATTTGTACCAAGCTTCTGAGGACCACACTTTGAGAAGTGAGGTCTTATACAAACCCAGGAATATGGAGAGGCCCACCAGGGTCAACTGATATTAGTGAAATTGCCAACCCTGGGGGTGGTTCCCAAGGAGCCCAATTCAATTTTTTTTTTCAGTTGAAGTCTCACCCTGTTGCCCAGGTTGGAGTGTAGTGTTACACTCACGGCCACCGCAACCTCGACCTGCTGGACTCAGGCAATCCTTCTGCCTCAGCCTTCCAAGTAACTGAAACTACAGGTGCACGCTACCACACCTGGCTCAATTTTTTGATTTGTTGTAGATAGGAGGTCTTGCCAAGTACCCCAGGTTGGTCTCAAGCCCCTGGGCTCAGGCAGTCATTTTGCTTCAGCCTCCCAAAGAGCTGGGATTACAGGCTTGAACCACCGCGCCTGCCAATTCAATTTGATTTAGAAAAATAAGTGAGATTTCCCACACCCACGTGTTGTGGAGCAAATAGATTCATCTCTCGTGATATATGCTTGCCCACTAATAATTTAAAACTTTAAAATAGCTGTGGGTTGGACTCGGTGGCTCAGCACTTTGGGAGGCCGAGACAATTGAATTGCCTGAGCCGGCGGGTTCGAGACACAGCTGGGCATCTTGGCAAGACTTCGTCTCTACAATAAATCAGAAATTAGCTGGGCATGATAGAGAGTGGCTATAGTTCCAGCTACTTGGAAGGCTGAGGCGGAAGGATCGCCGGAGCCCAGCAGG
>NW_007255420.1:85203-93437 GCF_000164805.1 Carlito syrichta
GCAACTTGGCGAGACCTCATCTCTACAATAAATAAAAAAAATCAGCCGGGCGTGGTAGCGTGTGCCTGTAGTTCTGGCTACTCGGAAGGCTGATGCGGAAGGATCGCCGGAGCCAAAAAAAAAAAAGCAACTTGTGGCTGGGTGCGGTATCTCACACCTGTAATCTCAGCACTTTGGGAGGCTGAGGCGGGAGGATGGTTTGAGGCCAGGAGTTCGAGACCAGCCCGGGCAACACAGTGAGACCCTAGCTCTACACACACACATACACACACACACAAATTAGCCAGGTGTGGTGACACATGCCTATTAGTCCCAGTTATTCAGAAGGCTGAGGTGGAAGGATTGCTTGGGCCTTGGAGGTTGAAGCTGTGGTGAACCATGATCATGCCACTGCACTCCAGCCTGGGCAACACAGTGAGACACTGACTAAAAAATTAATAATAATGAAATAAAACATGGATAATTTAAAGATTTTTTTTTTGAGTCTGAGTCTCACTCTGTTGCCCAGACTGGAGTGCAGTGGCCACTGCCGGCCACCGCAGCCTCAACCTGCTGGGCTCCGGCGATCCTTCCGCCTCAGCCTTCAGAGTAGCCGGAATTACAGGCGCACGCTATCACGCTTGGCTAATTTTTTTGATTTATTGTAGAGATGAGGTCTTGCCAAGTTGCCCAGGCGGGTCTGGAGCCCTTGGGCTCAGGTAATCCACTCACTTCAGCCTCCCAAGGCACGGGATTACAGGCTGAGCCACCGAGTCCAGCTAAGATTTATTTTAAAAATTAAAAAAGTGTCAACTTGTACCAAATTTCAGGTGAATTGTGCCTGATTGCTCTGGTCTAACATCCGCTGACTGTTCCTGTAATTAGAATCCCTATCTACGTCACCATCAGTTAAGGAGACCTAATATTTAGATAGATCTGTTTGAAAATTGCTATTAAATTGAGTGAAACTGAGTTTTCAGGTGAGCCCACAAGTCTTCAGACCCAAGGCAAAAGCTCTGTTTCTCATTTAAACATTGTCAAACTAAGAAGAATGATTTGATTGCTTCTGAATTTTGCATATGTCAGCACAGTGGAAACTTAGTCATGCAAATCCCTATCGCTTGGCATGTCCATAGTGCATACAGAGTTGTGTTTCCATATTTTATCTGTGTTTGTAGTTGAAAGCACGCCTTCTATTGTGCTGCTGAAGAACAGATGTCAAGACAACGTTTCAAGCACATACCCCGGTATTGAAAAATGTTTTTCTGCTTTTAAAAGAAAAAAGAATCCACAATAATGAATTCAGTCTGCCAGTTTGTATTTTCAAGGAATATTTTAACTGTCAGGGTGCTTCCCAGCACCTACCCTTTAAATAAGCCCCTCATACTGTCAATGAAGGCCAAAGCCGTTTGGTACCAGCAGTCGACTCATCAAGAAGACAGCAATTTTTGTTTTTTTTTTCCTGTGGGAGTCTCTGTCATGCAAGCTGGAGTACAATGGCATGATCACGACTACCTCAGCCTCAGCCTGCTGGGTTCAGGTGGTCCTTCTGCCTCAGCCTTCCAAGTAGCTGGGATTACAGGCATGAGCCACCGAGACTGGCTATTTTTTATTTATTGCACAGACAAGGTCTTGCCATGTTACCCAGGCTGGTCTTGAGTCCCTGGGCTCAGGCAATCCTCTCGCATCTGCCTCCCCAAGTGCTGGGATCATAGGTGTGGACCACCTCGCCCAGCGTATGACAGCAATATTTAAGTCACTTTTTCAAGGATCGAGACTCCCCTACAACTTCAGGGCTCTGTGTGACGTTCTTATTTATTGAGCAAACAGCACACAAAGGAATCAGTAACAGACATTTACTTTGAAGACCTCTATGAGGATGAATCATAGGTAAGTTAGTGCTTTGGGAAAAAGGCAGGGCAGAGAGGCTGGAGGAGAGAGGAAGGCAGAGGACCCACCTTGTCTCTGGGGGAAAAGGTAGGTAAGTAGGAGGAACGAAAGGAGTGACAGGTGGCCCAGAGTGCCCAGGGTCAGGAATCAAGTGAGATTCTGGGTAGGGTGGTGATGATGGACATCTCAGCAGGGAACAGACCACACCCAACAGGAGGGTGGACAGGGGTCACGAGCCCGTTCGCCCACAGCTGGCAACCATCTGCAGGCTTCCTCTGACTCTCACCCATGGTAAAGTTGGAACAGTGAGTTCCCAGCAAGGAGAGGTGGATCCCTCACCTTATCTCACAAGGCAGAGTTTATGGTAGGAAGGAGGATAATGAGCAAATGAACTGCAACCAAAAGCACAGAGCTGGAATAGACTTTTTGTGATTGACTGGAACATTCCTTCTTTTGGGAGGTGAAAAACTAAAACTCAGACTGAAAGGTCAATTACTTAAGATCTCAGAGCTTCAGTTGCTCATCTGTAAATCAAAAGGGTTGCATTAGAACGTTTTTGTGTTTCTTTTTTTTTTTTTTGAGTTGGAGTCTCACTCTGTCACCCAGACTGGAGTGCAGTGGCCGCTCCCGGCCACCGCAGCCTCGACCTGCTGGGCTCTGGCGATCCTTCCGCCTCAGCCTTCCGAGTAGCTGGAACTACAGGCATGCGCTACTACACCTGGTTAATTTTTTATTTATTGTAGAGATGAGGTCTCGCTGCCTGCGGGCTCAGGCAATCCACTCACCTCAGCCTCCCAAAGGCGCGGGATTATAGACTGAGCCACCGAGCCCGGCTTGTGTTTCTTTTTTTTTAATCACGATCATAGAATGCCATTTATTTATTTATTTAAATGTTTTCAGTTGACAAGTAAAGGTTGCATATATTTATGGTGTATCATATAATGCTTCTTTTGTGTTGTTTTGGTTTTGTTTGTTTTATTGATGGGATCGGTTAAAACATAGGGTCCGTGGGAAGAGGATAAACTTCAAAGGCGCCCTTGGGGACTCATTACATGAAACAACCAGACTGTATTATCTGGAGCAGTTGAAGGCATCGGAGACAGAATTTTGCTTTCTTTAAGGCTCTTGAGAAATTGAAAAAAAAAAAAAAAATCTCGCAGACCACTACCTTTGCCACCTCCCTGGGACCAGGAAGCCCAGGCTAGAATCCATCCCATCAGGAGAGTATAACAGGATGTTTTGACATGTATGCGCCTACAGGAATGGCCGTCAGGCTGTTTAACGTATGCAGGTCGTCATACGTCAAATGCAGTGGCAGGACCTGCAGTCAAACCCAGGGTTCTCTACTGCCTACCCCGCACTCCTCCATACCCACATTTTACCACCCTTAAAACTGCTCTGCAAATGAGCCGTCGCCCATCACAGAGGCCTCAAAGATAGACAAGATGTCTGATGGTGCTGTGGAGGAGCCACAGGATGCCATGAGGCAACACCGTATTCTTAACAATAAAGCCCAACACTTTGCTTTCCCGTTTATCCGAGTAGCGAGCGGGTGTCAGGTTTGGGAGAAATGTTGTGGGAGGCAGCAGGCACAAGCATGGGGCTGGAACCACGTGCCTATGCCCTTAATTATTCCTTGACAAGCAAGCTGTGGGACGCCCATGAGGATATGGTCCCGGAATCCTCTTCAGAAAAACAAAGTAACAAGATCTTCGGGCTCTTCATGAATAAGCTTTGTTTTTTTGGTGGTAGAGCCCAGGCAGTGATTTCAGAGCCTCTAAGTGAATCACTGACCTGGTAGAGACTTGCTTCAGGGGCAAGCTTCCTAGGGGTGGGTGTGCAGAGCCGGGAATGAAGAGGTAGTGAGAGTTGCACCTGGTCCGTGGCTCACCCAGCTTTGTCTGGGGCAGTTTCTTCTTTAGACCTTTCTGCTCATTCAGCAAGAAAGTACCCAACATCTGCCTGCATCTTCAGGGCTTCGGGCTGTGCTGCAAAGTGGCTGGGGGCATTCAGATTAGGTCCCTGCCCTTAAGACACTTACGCTCTATAGGGAATCCAAGACCGCTTGAAGCACTAGGGAAATAATTACAAGGTAACTCACAATGTCTCTTCCTTTGAGGAAAAAGATCAAAAGGGCTATGATGCAGTGAATCATGCTGGTGCCTGTTTGGATTGCCCAAGAGCTCCAGGGAGGAATCTGGATGCAGGCGAACAGGAGCCAAGACTGGATTTAGAGGCTCTTGACTTTCCCACTCCCTGCCCTGGATCTGTTTCCTCCCCAGGAGCCTGGGAATTACAGTGTTGGCTCTCTGACTCACCGGGGTGTCATAAAGATAGTGAGACACTGTCTGTCCTGCTCCTTCTGCCCTTTGACAGAAAGGCACCTCTAGAGATGAATACAGGGTGTTAATGCTGATTATAGCAGTTTCGATTTGCATTTCCATACACTAGACGACCTAATCCACTCTGTCTAAACATGGAAATCCCATAACTCTGCCCAACTCATCACTCCATTAATCCACTTAACCCCTGGCCAATACATAATCTAAATATTTAATCTTGTCATTTGCTATCTGTGTTTATTCCATGTTCATTCATGGTCTGAGTCTCCTCTCTGTTTATCCATCTGAGTGAAATCTAGTCTAAACCAGGAGTACCCCAAGGAGGCAAGAGAGACTGTCTTATTCGTTTCTTTCTTTCTTTTTCTTTTTTTGAGTCAGAGTCTCACTCTGCCGCCCAGACTGGAAAGCAGTAGCACACTCATGGCCACCGAAGCCTCGACCTGCTGGGTTCAGGTAATCCTTCTGCCTCAGCCTTCCCAGTAGTGGAACTATAGGTGCACGCCACCACGCCCAGCTAATTTTTTTATTTATTGTAGAGACAAGTTGCCCAGGCTGGTCTCAAACCCCTGGACTCAGGCAATCCTCTCACCTTGGCCTCCCAAAGTGCTGGAATTATAGTCTTGAACCACTGTGCCCTGCACTTTTTTTTTCTTTCTTTTTGAGTCAGGGTCTCACTGTGTTGCCCAGGCTGGGGTGCAATAACTTGACCATGGCTTACTGTATCCTTGACCTCCTGGGCTCAGGCAATCCCTCCACTTCAGCACCCTGAGGAGCTGGGATTACAGGCACATGCCACCACACCTGGCTAATTCTTTTTTTAATTTTGTAGCGACAAGGCCTCACTATGTTGCCTAGGCTGGTCTCAAACTCCTGAACTCTCATACAATCCTCTAGTTTCAGCTTCCCCAAAGTGCTAGGATTGTAGGAATGAACCACTGAGCCTGGTTCATTTATTTCTTTTCTTGTACATACAACTGCACTTGGCACATAGTAGGTGCTTACTAATTGCTTGATGTGGAAGGGCAAGAATCAGAGTTAATTTTTTTCATTTCAGAGAGAGAATTTATCACTATAGGAGAATCTCACGGTTTCAAATGCACATCACAATGTCTGTCACATCGTGTTCAATGAGAAGTTGGATAATCGATCGTTGGTCATACCATGGGAAATATAGAAATGCAGAACTAGTCTAGAAGGGAAAAGATGTGGAACCTGTCTTTCCGTCTGCAGTAAGCTAGTATATGAAGTTGGTCAAGTCCTTGAAAGCCTTTGGGCCCTGGTTTTCCCGTGGGTCATGTGGACGGATAGGATTAGGTGAACTCCAATCTGCTTCAACTCCAATGTTTTGTCTAGATCTCAAGGTCATGGTATAGGGGAAGACACGAGGAGGCAGGGGTCATCAAAGGGCAGAATAAACACTCCATCCCACCATTGCTATTGCCAGTGCCACTCCAGGACCAGGGGGACAGGCAGGGAAACGGGGTGCCGGCTCCTCTCTCTGCCTCCTCCTCGCACTCACTTGTCTGTCCCCCATAGCCTGGGCTCGGGACTTCAGACATCTGCTCATTCCATCTGCAGCAGCTCATGTTTATACAGTGTCCCCTGGATGATGGGCCCGGAGTCACCTGGGGGAGGGTGCGCCTGAGTGCTGGGGCGGGTTCTGATTGCGCCAAAGCCCCCATATGGACTGTGTTTTTCCCTGTGCATAGCCAAGCATGTGGGAGGTAGAAGGAGAGTGAAGGAGATTCTAATTTATTGCTCAGTCATGTTTATTTTCACTCTTGGCTGGTTTAGGGCATTTTTCTTAATGTATTAGGGTCACAGTTTTATCGACTTTAAGGGTGCTTGAATGCTGTGTGTGTGTGTGTGAGAGAGAGATTACGCTAAAATGATTTTGTTTTTCTCTTTTTTGTTGAAAAAATTTCCACCAAAAACTGTATTTTGAACCTGAACTATTAGCTATCCCTGCTAAAATGTGATTTCCTTCTTATAGACCACTCACTGTACCTGTCACCATTCTTTCACAATCACTTTAATTGGCTTAGATAAAAATATCAAGAACTGATTGACTATTACTTTTAAGCAACTATTCTTATTTTTTATTGATGCATAATAGGTGTACATATTTCTGAGACACATGTGATTTGTTTGTGTGTTTGCTTGTGAGTTGGAGTCTCACCCTGTTGCCCAGACTGAAGTGTTGTGGTGCGTTCATGGCCACCACAGCCTCAACCTGCTGAGCTCAGGCTATCCTTCCGCCTCAGCTTTCCAAGTAGCTGGAACTACAGGCGTGTGCTACCATGCCCAGCTAATGTCTTGACTTATTGTAGAGATGAGGTCTCGTCATGTTGCTCAGGCTGATCTTGAACCCCTGAGGTCAGGCAATCCTCTCACTTCGGCATCCCAAAGTGTTGCGATTGCAGGCATGAGCCATCATGCCTGGGCCTTTTTTTTTTTTCTGAGTTGGATTCTCACTCTGTCACCCAGACTGGAGTGCTGTGGCCACTCCTGGCCACCTCAGCCTCGACCTGCTGGGCTCCAGCAATCCTTCCACCTCAGCCTTCCAAGTAGCCGGAATTACAGGCATGTGCTACCATGCCTGGCTGATTTTTTTATTTATTGTAGAGATGAGGTCTCACTGCCCAGGCGGGTCTCGAACCCACGGGCTCAGGCAATCCACTCATCTCAGCCTCCCAAAGGCGCGGGATTACAGGCTGAGCCACCGAGCCCGGCTCTTTTTTTTTTTTTTTTTAATAGAGCTGGGGGTCTTACTATGTTGCCCAGTCTGGTCTTGAACTCCTGGCCCCCTAGAAGGATCACCTGAGCCCAACAGGTCAAGTAAGACTCCGACTCAAAAAAAAACAAAACAACCAAAAGTCACTTGATAATTATGGAAAACGTGTCCAAGTTTCCTCCTGCCTTGGCCTCTCAAAGTGCTGGAATTACAGGCATGAGCCACTTAGTGTGGTCTGTACTAGCTATTTTAAAAATACAATAATTTTATTGTTTACTGTAGTCACTATTCTAATGTATTGAACAGTAGGCCTTATTTCTTCTATCTACTGACTTAGCTATTTCATTTTCTTTGAGTCAGAATCTCACTCTGTTGCCCAGACTGGAGTGCATTGACACAATCACAGCTTACTGCAGTTTCATCTTCCTGGGCTCAGGTGATCTTTCCGCCTCAGCCTCCTGAGTAGCTGGGACTATACTACAGGTACACACAACTACATTGGTTTTTTTTTTTTTTTTTGAGTTGGAGTCTCACTCTGTCGCCCAGACTGGAGTGCAGTGGCCGCTCCCGGCCACCGCAGCCTCGACCTGCTGGGCTCTGGTGATCCTTCCGCCTCAGCCTTCCAAGTAGCTGGAATTACTGGTGCGCGCTACCACGCCCAGCTGATTTTTTGATTTATTGTAGAGATGAGGTCTCGCTGCCCAGGCGGGTCTCGAACCCGCTGGCTCAGGCAATCCACTCACCTCAGCCTCCCAAAGGTGCGGGATTACAGGCTGAGCCACCAAGCCTGGCTCACAACTACATTTGAATAATCTTTTTTTTTTTTTTTTTAATGGGACGAGGTCTTGCTATGTTGTCCAGGCAATCCTCTCACTTTGGCATTCCAAAGTGCTGGGATTGCAGGCATGAGTCATCATGCCCGGCCTTTTTTTTTTTTTTTTAAATAGAGCTGGGGTTCTTACTATGTTGCCCAGGCTGGTCTTGAACTCCTGGCCTCCTGGAAGGATCACCTGAGCCACCGAGCCCGGCTGGGAAGTATACTATTACAAGTAATAAGAAATATTGGTTGGGCTCGGTGGCTCAGCTGTAATCCCGCGCCTTGGGAGGCGGAGGTGAGTGGATTGCCTGAGCCCGTGGGTTCGAGACCCACCTGGGCAACTTGGTTAGACCTCAACTCTACAATAAATCAAAAAATTATTAACCGGGCATGGTAGCACGCGCCTGTAGTTCCAGCTATGTGGAAGGCTGAGGTGGAAGGATTGCCGGAGCCCGGCAGGTTGAGGCTGCGG
>NW_007255420.1:93457-102997 GCF_000164805.1 Carlito syrichta
AAAAAAAAAAAAAAATAGTATAGTTCCCTCTCCTTCCTCCCCTCTCCTTCCTTCCCCTCCCCTCTCCTCCTCCATCTCTCTCTCTCTCTTTCTCTCTCTCTCTCTCTCTCTCTATCACTGCTTACCATAGCCTCAGTCACCTGAACTCAAGCAATTCTCCTATCTCTGGCTCCAGCAGTGCTGGGAATTCTACACCAGGTGTGAGCCACTGCACTTGGCTATAATAGTAGTTTATTTTTTTTCAGTTGAATTTCATCAAGAAGGATGAGAATGTTTTAACTTTTAGTCCTTCCAGAATTTTCTGTAATGGATATTATTTCCTTATCCCTATATAGAAACATATAGAGAATGAATCCTTATAGGTGATATTAAAAACTGGTTCTGGCTAGGCGTGGTGGCTCACACCTGTAATCCCAGCACTTTGGGAGGCTGAGATGAGAGGATTGCCTGAGTCCAGGTGTTCAAGACCAGTCTGGGGAATTTGGAGGGACCTCATCTCTACAATAAATCAAAAAAATTATCTGGGCATGGTGATGTACACCTGTGGTTCCAGCTACTTGAAAGGCTGAGGCTAAAGGTTCACCTGAGCCTATCAGGTTGAGGCTGTGGTGGCCGTGAGCATGGCACCGCACTCTAGCCTGGGTGACAGAGTGAGACTCCTACTCAAAACCCCCCCAAAAACAAAAAGCAATAACAAACAAAACAACAAACAAATAAAACTGGTTCTGAGACATCTGATGGGAGCTTTATTCAGACTGTATTTCAATTATTGCTTTCATTTTGTTTATGTAGATAGTTCTGGGCAAAACTTGGCCAGAGGAAATGGAGCCCTATTTCTTTCAGTATGGACTCTGCTAAGAGACCACGCAGACCCTGCTCTGCCGTGAGAATGGGGCCTAATGAGAGCCGGAGCCTGGGGCTTGTTGATGAAACATTGATTGAGGAACTGCTATATGCCAGGCATCATGGGTTCCTGACAAATTATTTAATAGTTGTTTGGTTGAATGACACATTTTCCTCCTCAGTGTTTCCTATCTGCCTATCATTAAGGGGAGAAACGGGACCGTGTCAATGTTTAGCTTCTATGAATCTATGTTTGGCTTCCATGAAATTACTGTTAAGTGACTTTTGGGATTTCTGGGCCTATCCAAAGACTTCTTGATCTTGATTTGGAAAACAAGAATGAACGTACAGATACATGCCAAAGTCACCTTTTTGTATACTCCTTGACTCAGCAATTTTGTTTCTAGGGTTTACCCTGGATGTGGCCAAAGTTTTAACTGCAAGCATCCTAGCATTGCTTATAATAATGAGAATTTGAAACAGTTTAAGTGTCCAGCGATACTGCACTGGTTAAATAACTCGTAGTAAGGTCATGCAGTGGGATACCGTGCCATTATTTAATATGGTGATGCGCCGGGTGCAGTGGTTCACCCCTGTAATATCCAGCATTTGGGAGGTAGAGGCAAGAGGATTGCCTAAGCCCAGGGGTTCAAGACCAGCCCAGGCAGCTTGGCGAGACCTTGTCTCTACAATAAATCAAAAATTAGCCGGGCATGGTGGCGCACGCTTGTAGCTCCAGTTGCTTGGAAGGCGGAGGTGGAAGGATCGCCTGAGCCCAGCGGGTCGAGGCTGCAGTGGCCATGAGTGTGCTCCTGCACTCCGGCCTGGGCGACAGAGTGAGACTCCAACTCAATAAATAAATGAATAAATAAATGTACGTTAATGAGGGAGGCTTAGGTATCTTCAATATTTGACTTCACCCACATCCACCACCATGATGGAGGAGACATTGCTGCTGGAAGTGTAAGGGTTGTTATACTGCTTTCCAAGAGGTACTGCAGACGACCATCACCCATGGTGGCCCAGCACATGGAATTCACGAAGCTGCCAAAGCCTCAGATAAATGACAAGTCCATCTTTGTGCGTTTGTACCCAAGGATGATGAGGCTATGCATATCAAGTTGGTGGGGCCCTTTGTGCTGAACACCAAGTCAACCTAATTAAGGACAGGTCACAAGAAACTAGGGGGATGGGCAGACCTCTGTCAAAACCATAGAGAGAAAACCCTGCAAAGTGGTTGGCCGCAGCTGTGTCGTAGTTAAGGACAATGGCAAGAATCTTAGGCCAGAGCTATCATCGAAGACACTTCAACTGCAAGATATGAACAAACAAAATTTTGGCTCTTGTCCCTAAAAAAAAAAAAGTTACCTAGATTCAATTTTTTCTTTCCAGACAACTCTGAAAAGCACCCAAGAACTATAACTCTATTCCAATGAGTCAGAAATATGGTCATGCATGCAACTTTGGTGGTTATAGCAAGAGTACCTATGGTGTATGTCATAAGATAAATGCTAACAGTAGGGACAGAAGAATACTTTTGTTGTGATGAATGTGCTCTTTTTGGGGGAGGGATGGGGTTTCACACTGTCTCCCAGGCTCCCACTGTCCCCAGCTCACTGAAGCCTCGAACTCCTGGCCTCAAGTAACCCTCTCGCCTTGGCCTTCCGAGTAGCTGGGATGACAGGCATGAGCCACCACACCCAGCCTGTGTGCTATTTTATTTCCTTTATTTTCAAGACATGAGATGACAATCTCTGCAAGAAGTTCTAGGGAGAGAAGTTTTTCTGAGTCTACCAGAAGATTCAGATGTTGCATTTCCATAAACAACATTTGTTTTTTTAGCAAGTAGCAACTACTAAGCCAGCATTAAGGGACTGATGATGAGGACTTACAATCCCGTCTGGTAGGGGGGCTACTAGTTTTTGTTACTCTCAGTGGGGGCTGCTGAAGGCAAGAGGTGAATGGAGGCTACAGAGGTTTCTAGCAGGGCTGTGAGCAACTATCCCCCACTGCCCACACCTCACCCTAGTTAAGGTTCGTTCTGGTTATTGACTAGCTGGCTACACTGAAAGAGTAATTGGTTGAGCATTAGTACAATAGCTAATATTTCCATAGTACCTTTGCTTCCACATGCATGAGTACAAGGATTGAATCTCTTGGCAGCCTTGTGATTACTGCTATTTAAAAATGAAGGAAATGAGACCGGGAGTGGTGGCTCATGCCTGGAATCCTAGCCCTTTGGGAGGCGGAGGTGAGAGAATTGCCTGAGCCTAGACCCGCCTGGGCAATTTAGCAAGACCTCATCTCTACAATAAACCAGGAAAAATTAGCCGGTGGTGGGGGGCACAGGCCTGTAGTTCCAGCTACTTGAAAGGCTGAGGTGGAAGGATTGCCTGAGTACAGCAGTGCGGTGGCTGGGAGTGTGCCACTGCTCTCCAGCCTGGGTAACAGTGACACTCTGATTCAAGAAAAAAAAAAAAAAAGAAGAAAAAAATGGAGCCGGGCTCGGTGGCTTAGCCTGTAATCCCGCGCCTTTGGGAAGCTGAGGTGAGTGGATGGCCTGAGCCCGCGGGTTCGAGACCCGCCTGGGCAGCGAGACCTCATCTCTACAATAAATCAAAAAATCAGCCGGGCGTGGTAGCGCATGCCTGTAGTTCCAGCTACTTGGAAGGCTGAGGCGGAAGGATCGCCGGAGCCCAGCAGGTCGAGGCTGCAGTGGCCGGGAGCGGCCACGGCACTCCAGTCTGGGCGACAGAGGGAGACTCTGACTCAAAAAAAAAAAGAAAAGAAAAAATGGGCGGAGTTCCGGTCCAGGTCCTCCTCAGGCCAGTAGGTGGACAGCGGCAGGGCAGCAGGTCAGGATGATCCCAGATGTGCAGCTTGACATCTTCCCCAAGCTGCTGGGCGTGCCACTCTTCCTGCTTCTTGTTCTCTCCTACTATGTGACCGTCAGCAACCCCAAGGAGCGCGAGTGAAAGGGGCGTGCTCCCCAGGGTTCCAGGACTTGTTCTGAGGCAAGATGGACTGTGTGAGGGGCCTTCGCGCTTCACTGCATCCCCTCAATCCATCACAACATGCAAAGCAGACACGCCTGGATTTTTCCAAACAACTTTTATTTCCTCAAGAACAAGAAGCTGCCACTAACAGGCTAACAGGGCTGCTTTCTCTTCTTTCCCTCCCCAACATAAAAGTACAGATATGCAATAATAAAAAAAAAAGAGCCGGGTTCGGTGGCTCAGCCTGTAATCCCGCGCCTTTGGGAGGCTGAGGTGAGTGGATGGCCTGAGCCCGCGGGTTCGAGACCCGCCTGGGCAGCGAGACCTCATCTCTACAATAAAGCAAAAAATCAGCCGAGCATGGTAGCACGTGCCTGTAATTCCGGCTACTCGGAAGGCTGAGGCGGAAGGATCGCCAGAGCCCAGCAGGTCGAGGCTGCGGTGGCCGGGAGTGGCCACTGCACTCTAGTCTGGGCGACAGAGGGAGACTCCAACTCAACCGAAAAAAAAAAAAAAAGAAAAGAAAAGAAATGAGAAAAATAACTCAACCCAAGATGGACCTCTGTAAGGGACATAGCTGAGATTTAAACCCAAGTCTCTGACACCAAATTCTATTCTTTTTCATAATTTTCTGCTGCTTGGAGTCTCATTAGGGACAAAATACTACATATTATCCTATTAATTTCCTGGATTAAGTTGACATGATTAGCTTTTATGAGTAGAAATATAATGAAACAGGTAGTTCTTTTACACAGTATATTTCAAATAAATATTTTAGTTCTTTTTCGAAGACTTATTTTACAGTCTTTAGACATACATATTTGTGATATTACTTTATAATATGAACATTCTTTGTATTTATAGCATTCCTGAAAAATTGTAAGCATTCTCAGTGGAGTGAATTTTTAGTCCATTTTGCATCTTGAGAATCTGAGATTGAACAAATTGGTAAGACTCTGATGGCAGATGTGGAAAAAGAAAGCATGACTCTTGTCTGCGGCCATGCCACCCTGTACACACCCCTCTCATTTGACCTAGAAAGTTAAGTGGAGTCAGACCTGATTAGCCCTTGGAATGGAAGCAAACATGAATCCTTTACTTTTTATTTTTAGAGACGGGGGTGGGGGTGGTCTCACTGTGTTGCCCAGGCTCTTCGCTAACTCCTGGATCATCCTGCCTCTGTCTTCCGAGTAGCTGGGATTGCAGGCGTGGGCCTCCATGTCTGGGTAGAAAACATGGCTCTTGAGAACTTAATTCCATGTGAGAATTTATCCATCTGGGTGACTTCAGTAGCTTTTGTGTGATTAGAGAATCCGTTTGGATACATATTTAGTGAGCAGTGTGTGAATTAGAGTGGTGGGCTGATTGGAGTTCTTGAGAAAATCTGGCCTTTATTAAGGTAACATTTTGAAATGAATGTCTCTAGGGAATGGACACATATTATTCCACTACTCTCCAAATTATCTTTGTGGGCTAGGCATTTCCTTTGTTTCACTTATTGCCATTATTATGACTGATGACATAAATTTAAGGAGAAACTGAGGGCTTGTCCTGAGAAGTGAGGGGCATGAGGCTTCTCAGAGAGTGAAGGCTTCTGGCCACACCCTCTGAACAAGGATATATAGGACCTAGAAGGAGAAAACAGAAACACTCAAGTCTTAGTAGCCAGAGACAGAGTGGAGTAATGGCCTCAAACTTTATGAGGGTGAGGACCCCTTGTTAATATCAACGAATTTAATGAGTCTCATGTGATAGTCGTTACACTTTTAATTATCTTATTGCTGGAAACTACTGGTATCAGTATGGATTTGCAACCTCCTTGCAATGACACCGGAGGGACCTGCATCCTACAGGGTAGGAGCCAGTGGAGAGGAGCAAGGATCCCTGGTTTTGGGTACCCAGAATGGATGCTAACATTCCAGATACTCTTGCTCTCAACTGCCTCTCTGCTTTTCCTCTCCTTTTCCTCTGAGTATCTGGAATTCAGACTATGGGAGTGAATACTCGAGGGTAACCTTCTATTTTAACATGTGAATATAGCCTCCAAGAAAACTCCAATTCATCACACTGGATACAGTTGGTCTTAGTAAGTTCATGGTGACATACATGTATTTTTTTGAGTCAGAATCTCTCTGTCACTCAGACTAGAGTGCAGTGGCATAATCATGGCTCACAGCAGCCTTGACCTCCTGGGTTCAGGCAATGCTTCTACCTCAGCCTTCAGAGTAGCTGGGACTCCAGGCAGCTGTCGCCACAACCGGCTAACTTTTTTTTCTTTTTTTGAATTGGAGTCACTCTGTCGCCCAGACTGGAGTGCAGTGGAACACTCGCGGCCACCGCAGCCTCGATCTGCTGGGCTCCAGCGATCCTTTCGCCTCAGCCTTCCAAGTAGCTGGAACTACAGGCGTGTACTACCACACCCGGCTAATTTTTTTATTTATTGTAGAGATGAGGTCTCGCCAAGTTGCCCAGGCGGGTCTCGAACCTGCGGTCTCAGGCAATCCACTCACCTCAGCCTCCCAAGGTGCGGGATTACAGGCTGAGCCACCGAGCCCGGCTCCGGCTAACTTTTTAGTAGAGTCAAGGTCTTGCTATGTTGGCCAGGCTGCTCTTGAACTTGTGGGCTCAAGCAATCCTCCCACCTCAGCTGCCCAAAGTGTTGAGATTACAGGCACCAGCCACCATGCCTGACTGTTACTTTTGAATGATTAATTTGTTCTTTGTATGAATAAACTTTTAGGTCGTGATTGGGAAGCTGTATCTTCTCGAATTATCTTTTGAAATAAATAATTCAGAAATATAAATTGATTTCCTGGCCTGGTAACATATTTCCCTCTACCTCTTATCTGTGTTTTTGAAATTTTCTATCATCATGTGTATTAATTTGTGTAATAAAAATAAGTTTAAAAGTACACCGGTTTTGGTCTGGGTGTGATGGCTCATACCTGAAATCCCAGCACTTTGGGAGGCCAAGGGCAAGATCGTTTGAGGCCAGGAGTTTCAGACCAGCTTGGGCAACAAAGTGAGATCCTGTCTCGACAAAAAACAAACAAGCTGGCACGGTGGCTCAGGCCTGTAATTCCAGAACTTTGGGAGGCAGAGGCGAGAGGATTGCCTAAATTCAGGGATTTGAGACCAGTCTGGGCAACTTGGTGAACCTTGTCTCCACAATAAATAAGAAAATTAGCCAGGTGTGGTGGTGCATGCCTGTAATTTCAGCTACTTGGAAGGCTGAGGTGGAAGGATCACCTGAGCCCAGCGGATCAGGACCGTCGTGGTCGTGAGTGTGCCACTGAACTCCAGCCTGGGCAACAGAGTGAGACTTCTACTCAAAAACAAACAAATAATAATTAGCTGAGTGTGGTGGCATGTGCTTGTAGTCCCAGCTACTTGGGAGGCTGAGGTGGGAAGACTGCTTAAGCCCAGGAATTCGAGACCAGCCTGGCAAAATAGCAAGACCCTGTCTCTAAGAAAAAAAGAATATTTAAAAATAAAGCAAAATAAAATAAAAGTATACCAACTTTAATTACTTGGGACTCTGCTCTCCCTCCACCCCTAACCTGCCCCCTGCCATTTTTTTCTTTCTTTTGAGTTGGGGTCTCACTCTGTTGTCCAGGCTGGAATGCAGAAGTATGATCATGGCTCCTTGCAGCCTTGACCTCCTGGGCTTAGGCCATCCTTTTGTTTCAGCCTCCTGAATAGTTAGGGCTAGAGGCACAGCCATCCTACCAGGCTAATTGCTTTTTATTCTTAAATTCTTTTGTAGAGACCACGTCTTACTATGTTGCCCAGGCTGGCCACTGATCTTATGCTTCTTTGCTGACACTCACAGAAGCAAGCATGATACTGATCACGATATGTGTGGCGGAGACCACCGTGGCCTGCAGAAGGACAGTGTGCTCACAGGGTGTGCTTGGATCCGACGGGGTAAGACTGGAGAACATGTTTGTGGGTTGGCGGATGTTTTGGAAACTGTCTACCAAACTGATCTGTATTGTGTATAAAAACAATAATTTTCCAGGCAGGGCTTTTTGTTGTTGTTATTGTTATTGTCTGTCAAGCTCAGTAGTGGCTCAGCGTGAGCTTGGCGGTGACGAGAGGAGTTGACAATCTGGATAGATTAGGGCAGGGCTCACCTCTGCTGGGCCTCTCTATGGGAGGCTGGGGTTGGTGCAGTGACATGATAGTCACAAGTGCAATTTTGCCCGAGTGGTGGGGAGATACCGTCCCGGGCCTGACTGGTTCCTCTCTCTTTGAAGGAGCAATTAAACTGTTTATTCTTGTGCTGTTTATGAGCGCTGCCTGACCTGATTTCCATCACCCAGGATATGGAAACTTGGTGTGTTAAGTTCTCTGACTGAGGACTCACCATGTCCTGAAATAAACATTCTTCCACACAAGTGTTTATTCTGTCTCTTAGCCTACAGGGAAAAATTATGACACAGAGTTTTTTTTTTCTTTTGATTTACGGCACTTTATTTTTATTTTTTGTAGAGATGAAGTCTTACTATATTACCTGGGCTGGTAGCATAGTGAGGCTGGTCTTGAGCTCCTGAGCTCAAGCGATCCTCCTGCCTTGGCCTTGCAAAGTGTTGGGATTAGAGGCCTGAGCTATCATATCTAGCCTCGATTTATGGCACGCTAGAGCAGAGCACAGAGGGAGATAGAAATGCCAGCGAACTTACTCTATAGGTCAAGTTCTATCCTCCTTGGGCGTTCCCAGCCAGATCATGGGTTTGGTCGTCCAGCTGTTCAGCTTTTTTTTTTTGAAAAAAAGCTTTTATTCTGAAAAGACGCTAGTGCTAGAAAATGCATCCAAGGACTCAGCACTACTTGTCTCACCTAAGTCTAAATTGATTCACATGTCTAACCTGAACGTCCATAGGTCTGGTTGGCTTGTGGGGACGGTGTACATTCTGTGGCTTCGTTGTCCTGCTGCCTCCCAGTCATCCTCCTTGGGACGTTCCCCACCCTTCTGGTATCTTTGGGGGTGCCTTACTGGTGAGACCCGCTAATACCTACCACTTGCCGTCGGTGTCTCCAGGGTTCCTGCTTTGTTCCCTTGGCTTGCTCTCTGCAACTGCGAATGCTCAGGCTAGCGCTGCCCTCCTGCTACCAGGGCATTTCCTGGGAGTGGCTGCTTCTTGTGGGTCGCTGTGGCACTCCCTTGCCCAGACCCCTTCACGTGCTGCGCTGCTCCTGGTGCTGTTGCCCTTGGCTAATTCTGTCTCCCCATGTACCTCTGCTCAAGCTAATTAAAAAAAATTTTTTTTAACTATTAAAAAGATTTTATTTATTTATTCATTTTTGTTTTTTGTAGAAACGAGATCTCGCTATGTTGCCCAGGTTGGTCTCGAACTCCTGGGCTCAAGCAATCCTGCCTTGACCTCCTGAAGTGCTGAGATTACAGGCGTGAGCCACCGTGCCCAGCCTCGTTCTGATCATTGACGCTGTGCCTACCATGAATCAGGAAGCAGCACCTTGGAGTTTCCCTGGCCACACCCATGCTCCCTACTCCTTAGCCTCAGCATGCACCCCAAAATGTGGCCCTCTCAGGGTATGACGGGATGTCGGGGTGGTTAGTGGCATGGGCTGTGGAGCCACTACCTGTTTTTTTTTGAGTTGGAGTCTCACTCTGTCGCCCAGACTGGAGTGCAGTGGCCGCTTCCGGCCACCACAGCCTCGACCTGCTGGACTCCGG
>NW_007255420.1:103146-112699 GCF_000164805.1 Carlito syrichta
TCTTTTTTTTTTTTTTTTTTTTAGTAGAAGTCTCTTGTCGCCCAGGCTGGAGTGCAGTGGCATGCTCATGGCCACCGTAGCCTCTACCTGCTAGGCTCTGGCGATCTCCCCGCCTCAGTCTTCTAAGTAGTTGGAACTACAGGCATGCACCATTATGCCCGGCTAATTTTTCTTCATTTATTGTAGAGATGAGGTCTCACCAAGTTGCCCAGGCTGGTGTCGAACCTGCAGCCTCAGGCAATCCTCTCGCCTCGGCCTTCTAAAGTGCAGGGATTACAGGCTGAGTCTGGTCAACATAATTATTAATAAGATATTTTAGCTAGGTGTGGTGGCACACACCTGTAGTCCCAGTTACTCAGGAGGCTGAGGTAGGAGGATCGCTTGAGCCTAGGAGTGCTGGACTATGCCAGTTGGTCTCCACACTGAGTTCAGCATAAATATTGTAACCTCCAGGAAGCTGGGGAATCACCAGGTTGCCTAAGGAAGGGCGCACCTGCCCAGGTCAGAAAGGGAAGATGTCATATAAGTGGTGATGGTGGCTCATGCCTGCAATCCCAGCATTTTTGGGAGGTTGAGGCTGGAGGATTGCTTGAGCCTAAGAGCTTGAGACCAGCCTGGGTAACATAGCGAGACCTTGTTTCTACAAAAAATTAAAATTTAACTGGGCATGGTGGCATGTGCCTGTAGTCCCAGTTACTTGAGAGGTTGAGGTGAGAGGATTGCTTGAGCCCAGGAGGTCAAGACTGCAGTGATCCATGATTGTGCCACTACATTCCAGCTTGGGTGACAGAGTGAAACCTTAACTGGAAAAAAAAAAAGAAGGCTAGGCGCAGTATCTCAAGCCTATAATCCCAGCACTTTTGGAGACTGAGGTGAGAGGATTGCCTGAGTACAGGGTTCAAGATCAGCCTGGGCAACTTGGTGAGACCTCATCTCTACAAAAAAAAAAAAAAAAAAATTAGCCCTGTGTGGTGGCACGTGTCTGTAGTTCCGACTACTTGGAAGGCTGAGGCAGAAGGATCACCTAAGCCCGGTAGGTCTAGGCTGCGGTGGTTACGAGCGTGCCACTGCACTTCAGCCTGGGTGACAGAGTGAGACTCCAACTCAAAATAAAATAAAATAAAAAAGAGAAAGAATTAGAAGAAAGAAATAAATTTCTTACCATGTGGACTCAGGTAAACTGAGTCTCTTCTGATTGATTGTAGTAAATCTCCTGTTTTTTTTAACTGGTCCAGTTCAGAGTTCAGTGTTACTACATGACAACTAATATGAATGACTATTCTGGTTTGATCTGGTCTGCTGGGACCCAGTGTAGGAGTTCAGTACAAACTATGGCCTCCTATAAACTTTGTTTAGCCGGGCTCGGTAGCTCAGCCTGTAATCCTGCACTTTGGGAGGCTGAGGTGAGTGAATTGCCTGAGCCCGCAGTTTGAGACCCGCCTGGGCAACTTGGCGAGACCTCATCTCTACAATAAATCAAAAAGTAGCCGGGCATGGTAGCGCACGCCTGTAGTTCCAGCTACTTGGAAGGCTGAGGCGGAAGGATCGCCGGAGCCCAGCAAGTCGAGGCTGTAGTGGCCGGGAGTGGCCACTGCACTCCAGTCTAGCTGACAGAGTGAGACTCCAACTCAAAAAAAAACAAAACAAAACAACTTTGTTTAACAAGTTTACAAGATTTATCCTTTTGCAACTTATTCATTTCACTTAAAATAATGTCCTCAATGTTTATTCATGTTGTAGCATGTGTCAGAATTTCATTCCTTTTTAGGCTTGAGTAATATTCCACTGTATGTGTAGACCATATTTTGTCTATCCATGGACATATGGGCTGTTTTTACCTTTTGGCTATTGTGAACAATATGGAAAATTTTAAACTGGGTATATGGCTTGTGTTGTATTTCCATTGGACAAACAGGGCTGTGCTAGGATGCTAGTAAGTTACCATAGGGCGATGTTGGGTTCTCTTTTAATAAGTGCTTGGAAGCACTGCCCTTGTCTCCCCTCAGGCCTGTGACTGATGTATCTGGTTGGCCACGTGCCATCTTCCTCTGTGGCCGTTCTCCTGGGGTCCCAGCACCCTTTCTGCAGCGTTGCTTGTCTCAGGCCCTCTCCCAGTGTTCGCCTTTGTCTTCCCCTAACTTTGGTTACAGTGGAAATTCTTCTCAGGAAACCTTACACATTACTGGACTGGGCGCAGAGGGCAAGTGAGAGGGATTTTATCTTCTCCCCTGGAGTTAGAGACCCTGACCTTGACTCAGCTGTCCGGAGGCGGAGCTGTGTTTGAGCCCAACAAAAGCATGGGGAGGTAGGGAAGGTGGAGTCTTCACCTCCATTTCACAGATCTGGAGGCGCACTTGGAAGATGAGGGATTTTCCCAGGAGCCCTCATCTGGGACGCAAAGCTGGGACTTTTGACTTCAGAACTGTAGTGAGATCTTTTTCGAGAGTGATTCACCCAAAGGAACTTACCGTTTTATTTTTATTATGTAAAGCACTGTTACTTTGGACTAAGGTTCTTTGATTTCTCAAAATGCTTCATGGCCCATTTTGGCCTCAATTAAATGTGATCAGAACTACGTGGGGAGCTCACCGTTACATCTTGTTGGTGTGTGGATGAGGACTGAAATCACGGCTCAGCCTAAGTCCTCTTTGCTTCAGAGATTTTAGCAAATCCTTGTAGTTAACATGTGTTCTTTCCTCCCCCAAAGCACCTCTAATATGGATGGAGAAATAGAATCTCACCTAAATATACTTCTCTTTCACTGTGAAGATATTTCTCTCTCTCTCTCTCTTTTTTTTTTTTTGAGTTGGAGTTTCACTCTGTCGCCCAGACTGGAGTGCAGTGGCATGCTCATGGCCTCTGCAGCCTCGACCCGCTGGGCTCTGGTGATCTTTCCGCCTCAGCCTTCCAAGTACTGAAACTACAGGTGTGCGTCACCATGCCTGGCCAATTTTTTGGATTTATTGTAGAGATGAGGTCTCACCAAGCTGCCTAGGCTGGTCTCAAACACATGGGCTCAGGCAATCCTCTCACCTCGGCCTCCCAAAGGGCTGGGATTACAGGTATGAGCCACTGTGCCCGGCCTCCTCTCTTTCTCTCTTTTTTTTTTTTAACTCTTCAAAGATTTTTGCTTGTCCAGTTGGGATATACGTTATATCTGTTAGTTCTACTCTCAAATTGTAGAACATTCAGTAAAATTAATTTTGTTATTTTTTTACAAAGTAAAATAGAATAAAGTAAACAAAATAGGTTTTGTTCTTTCCTTTCTAAGTCTCAGTGGATAATCTTATATACATTCTGAGGTTTTTTTACCCTACTTTGGAGACCACAGCGACATGCTTTTTGAACTGGGAAGATGCAACATCCCCAAAATGTAATTTATTCTGCTCTTTTTAGTGGTAGGACAGAATTATTATTATAGCTGAAGTAGTCAATTTTCTTATGCCATAACCTACAACAAAGTTTTAGCAATATTGTAAATAGTCTGAGAATGATCTGAAGTTGAATCTTTTTTCACAGACGAATAGGACACTGGCAAAGTGACAAGATATTGACAATAATATATAAATATTATATTAAAAATATACACTGTTTCCATTGTATTTTTCTGTATAAACTCATTTACTATCATTAGAAATCATCACTATATGAAAACTCCCAGGCTGGCAATGTTATAAACAGTAGGTCAAAGAAGATTTTCTTTCAGATTCTGATGACAAACGCACAAATCACATGCCAAGATGGCGGGATCAAGGTATATGTGGGTCACCTGCAAGACATTGAATACTTAATCCTCACACAGAAGAAAATATTCAAACTTCTGTATGTGTATGATACCTGACACTAATTATTTGTGCTTTAAAAGAGTAAGGCAGGGTGCAGTGGCTCATGCCTGTAATTCTAGCACTTTGGGAGGCCAAGATGGGAGAATTGCTTGAGCCCAGGAGTTTGAGATGAGCCTGGGCGAGACCTTGTCTCTACAAAAAAAAATTAAAAATTAGCTGGACACAGTGGCATGGGCCTGTTGTCCCAGCTACTTAGGAGGCTGAGGCAGAAGGATCGCCTGAGCCCAGGAGGTTGAGGCTGCAGTGAGCCAAGGTCATGCCACTGCACTTCAGCCTTGGTGACAGAGTGAGACTGGATAAAGAAAATGTGGTACATATACACAATGGAATATTATGCAGTCATAAAGAAGGACAGATATATGGACTTTGCAGGAACTTGGATGGATTTGCAGTCAATCATACTCAGTGATCTCTCACAGAAACAAAGAACAGAGTACCATATGTTCTCACTCATAAGCAGACCTTGAAAAATTATTATACTATAAGAAAGTGTTTGGCAGTAGTGGAAAACTGTTGGGGGAAGGGGGGGTGGGACTGGCAGTTGGGAGAAATTGCTAGGGGAGGGAGGGGCATATCTCATCAACAAGGGTAACTGCATGATCAATGTTTGTATACCTAACCCTGAATTGTACTCATCTTTATAACAACAACAACAAAAAATCAAAATAGAAGACTGGATTTGGTGGCTCATCCCAGCACCTTGGGAGACCAAGGTGAGAGGACTGCCTGAGCCCACGGGTTCGAGACCAGCCTGAGCAACGTGATGAGCTCTCATTTCTACAATAAGTCAAAAAATTAACTGGGCATAGTGGTGTGTGCCTGTAGTTCCAGCTATTTGGAAGGCTGAGGAGCAAGTATTCCTGAGTCCAGTAGGTCGAGGCTGTGGTGGCCGTGAGCGTGCCTCTGCACTCCAGCCTGGGCGACAGAGTGACACTTGATCTCAAAAAAAAAAAATGTATGTGACTCACCTAGGAACTTCAGACTTCAGAAGTTTCTAGATGTAGCCCTCAGCAGGGAGACTTCCCCAGATTGGGACTGGATCTGCTTAGATGGCGAGTTACACAACTGGAAGTGGCCTTTCTCGGCTGCTCCCCGCGTGTTGCAAGGATTAGTGTAATTAGAGCCTGTGCTTGTACAGCACTTTGACATTCTCAGATGAAAAGTGCTAGACGCGCGCAAAATTTTATAACGGTAATGGAATCCAAGCAAATAGCATTGTAATAAATGGGTCTTGCTGCTGATACTGCATTTAAGAGTCCCCTCTTTATGTTCGCATGTTTACTGTATGTGATGAACCGAGGTGATTAATAACAATGATAATAATTACTCCTACAGCATTTTATGCTTTCAAAGGGCTTTACGACTGGTTCATTATGTAATCTTTAATCTTCCCAGTTGCTGTTCTGCTGAGTCAGTACCGCGTTGTTTTTGGTTTTAAAATTTTCGCAGAAATGGGGGCATGCGAGGATCAGAGAGGAGGGCTGAAGTTTTCAAGCTCACACAGCAAGTCAACACATGGAGCTGCTGGATTTTGATTTGGAAAGGAAAGATGTGTAGTGAACTGGGACGGAGGGTGAGGAGGCTGGGGGCGGGGAAAACAGGTGGAGCTCACAGTGGTTCCCTCGCAGGAGCAGGTGACAGATTGCTCTGCACTAGACGTGGGGGACCAAAGCAAGTCTAAAGCAAAGTGCAACTTGATGCAGAATGCGAAGGGTGTAGTTCCCACCTCAGTGCCCTAACTGTTAAGGCCTGGATGCCCCAGTGGCATTTCTGCAGTCACCTGTGTTCATTCGCTGGCACTGAAACACTGGTCAAGGTTGATCAAGGGGAGCAGGGCTTTATGTGGCAGCTAATTGGGTGCTGTAAGGAAAAGACCCCAAACTGTAGTGTCAGCAACTATACATTGCATAATCAGCGGCTCGAATGCCCACTTGGGGATTAGTCTGTGATAAGCAAGTGCTGTAGGTATCTGCGGGACAAGCAGTGTGTCAATTACACCGTGGATGGCCAGATTTATGTGCTTTTTGGCAGTGCCGCTGAGCTATTAATCATGTCTCGTGAACAGGCCCCATGTAAACCAATAGCAAATGGCACATCTCATGGGCTGTCCCAGCAAAAAATGGCGCATTCCCCTTCTCTCTTCTGCTGACGTCTAAGGTACTGAAAATGAAAATGGATACATCGGGGCATCAAGCACTCATCAAGAACCAAGGAACCACTTCTCC
Organism: Carlito syrichta; assembly: GCF_000164805.1. Taxonomy (NCBI): domain Eukaryota; kingdom Metazoa; phylum Chordata; class Mammalia; order Primates; family Tarsiidae; genus Carlito; species Carlito syrichta. The sequence goes on from NW_007255420.1 coordinate 109,217, forward strand.
CTCCCCGCTCCCTTCCCTCCCTCTCTCCCTTCCTCCCTCTCTTCCTTCCTTCTTCTTTCCTTTTTTCAAAAAAAATAAAGGCCAAGCCATGTTTTCCAAGCTAGAGAGACTGGATTTCTAGTCAGCATCTGGAAATGGCATATTTCACATAAAAACGCACCCGTTACAACATTTTCTTTTAACGGCAAAGTGAGGATTTCATGGCTTTCCTTTACTTTTATGGCATTGTCATTTCGATGGGTCACACATGTAGATTTCTTATTGCTCGCTAAGCGACATATCTCATGAAGTGCAATACATCTAATGTCATAATTAAATGTCGTCAAGCTAATGTGTATGAGTGTTTTGAGCTTTATCACTAATTGCTGTGTTAGCATGAATTAGACAGTAAAGTAATTAGAAGCCCAAATGCAGCTGTGTCTTCCATGATGCAGTTTCTGGGGGTGGACTGTGTGTTTGTATACATGCGAGTGAGGGTATTCTTGTGTAAACCCACTCAGAATTCTTTCCCTCCTCCACCTGGGTTGCCTCAAGGTGCCTGCCAGTCTCTCCTGTTTGTGTAGAAGTCTCTAAAATGATGTCCGGAATGGAGGCCACTGTCTGCAAGAAAGATTCCACGTTCCTTTAAATAAGCAATTTTCTATAATCAGTCAGCAGGGAAAGCTTCACTCTCAAAATCAGAATTAATGGAAGACAGGTTTTAGAGTTTAAAGAAAGCATGTTTATCTTCAAGACAGATTAGTTGGGGTTGGGGTGTGTAAGTGCGGGGGGTGAGAGGGGTTGGGAGTTGTGAAAGGAAGAAAATAGAAAGACACTTGTTTTTAGCTGGAGAGCTTTTCTAATCTTCCCACATCCGTCAAGCCCTTAAGGACCCATCAAGCTGATCATGTGACGGCCGAACTTTTCCCCGGCCTCTTCTCCCTAGGCCCCCTGTCCTCTTCGGTTTTGCTCCAGACGGGAGTCAGGGGAGAGGCCTACGGAAGGCCTAGTCTGGTGTGTGACTATCTTAGCTCTCCCAGAGAAGTTAAAGGCACAAGGCCGTATCTTCGTTATTGTGGCCTTGGGCCTAGGGTAGCCTCCAAACCCCCCAACAACCCAGGGCTCCTTTGTAGTACTTCCCCAGGCAGGGACCCTGTTTCTTGTGAGGGTGTGTCTGCACCCACGGCCGGCTGATTTTAATCCCTACAGGTCTCTGCAACATGGAGCTGAAGAAGACAATGAAACAGCCTCAGGGAAAAGTCTGTCCTCAGATAACTTTTATCTGGCAGAGAGGCGATTGCCACCTGCTTGATTTCTCAGGCAATTTTAATTCACTGCTGCCTGGTGATAGGGAATCTGAGAGAGAGAGAGAGAGAGGGGAGAGGATCTTTCACGTGATTGAGGTATCCCATAGGCTGTTCCCACAGCTCCAAGATAAACCCTGTGCCCGGCGTGTATCTGTTTTATTCCTCCAGATGTTTTTCTACATACAGAATGGATTTATGCGAGTGCCCCGCTCACGTCTGAGCAGCCTTCCGCTGTGGTTTTACCTCTTGTCCTCCAAGGACTGGCATAGCCCACGGAGTTGTTCCCCTCCTGGGGTAGGAACAGGAGAATGAAAAAGACGGTGCTGCTGCCTGACAGTTTTGACAAGCCTTGTCAAATTCCCATTCCCAGAGGTGCCTCTTGCCCATTAGGAGGCTGATTGCTTATGGGAGAGCCTCTCGAATTCCAACAGAGACAAGATCAAGGCCTAATGTTCCGCACGAACACTGGGCCTCCCTTTCCTTGACCAACAAATTTTGACAGAATGACTTGTCAACAAATAGGCCTGGGGTAGGAAGATAAAGAGTTGTCATTTAGAAATAAACGCCGGTTGTTCTCTTCACAATTTGGAACCTCTTTTTCTTTTTTTTCTTTTTTTTTTTTGAGTGGGAGTCACACTCTGTCGCCCAGACTGGAGTGCAGTGGCTGCTCCCAGCCGCTGCAGCCTCGACCTGCTGGGCTCCGGCGATCCTTCCGCCTCAGCCTTCCGAGTAGCCAGAACTACAGGTGCGTGCTACCACGCCCGGCTGATTTTTTGATTTATTGTAGAGATGAGGTCTCGCTGCCCAGGTGGGTCTTGAACCCGCGGGCTCAGGCAATCCACTCACCTCAGTCTCCCAAGGCATGGGATTACAGGCTGAGCCACCGAGCCCAGCTGTAATCTCTTTTTCAATTCTTTCCCACCCACCCTCCCTCCTCTCCTCCTCTCCTCCTCTCTATGTCTTGCACACCAGCAAAATGCTCATGGCCACATCTGAACAGTCTCATGCACTGGTTCTTGCTCCTCATGGGGGTCCTTTGCTTCTTACTTTCCTAAACATCTCCTTGTGCTTTTAAAAAAGAAATTCCTAGATTGGGCGCCGTACCTTAAACCTGTAATCCCAGCACTTTGGGAGGTAGAAGCTAGAGGATTACCTGAGTCGAGGGGTTCAAGAACAGTCTGGGCAACTTGGTGAGAAGTTGTCTCTATAAAAAAAAAAATAGCCAGGCATGGTGGCACCTGCCTGTAGTTCCAGCTACTTGGAAGCCTGAGCCCAGTGAATTGAGGCTGTGGTGGCCGTGAGTGTGCCACTACACTCCAGCCTGGGCGACAGAGTGAGACTCTGACTCAAAAAAAAAAAAAAAAAAAAAATCCCAAGCAAGTTGGGCCTCCCAGCACTTTGGGAGGCCAAGACAGGAGGATTGTTTGAACCCAGGAGTTCGAGACCAGCCTAGGCCACATAGCAAGATCTCATCTTTACAAGAGAATAGAAAAAAATTAGATGGACGTGGCAGCATATGTCTGTAGTCCCAGCTACTTGGGAACCTCAAGAATCTGGTGAGCTGTGATGGTGCCGTTGCACTCCAGCCTGGGCCACAGAGTGAGAACCCTGACTCCAAACAAACACACAGACAAAACAAAAAACAAATTCTCAAGCAGTGTGACAGCATGTCAGAGGCAAATCAGAGGATCCATCATGTGTTCTCTCTGAAATGGACAAGAGAGAGCTTTAACTCTTCTCTTTTGGCTTGGCAGGCTATGTTCACCATTTCTTATGCATTTGATAATTTTAAATTTAAATCATTTATATTTCATACAATTCCATGAAGTCTTCTTCTCTGGGCTATTCATCTTTCGGGTCTCATGCATTGTCCTACATGCGCTTGTATTATCCTGTGCTCCTTCTATGAGATCACTCATCACCTTGTGCTGTTATTGTCTGTTTCCTTACTATCTATACCACCCATCAGACTGCAGGGCAGGAAGTATGTCAGTCATTGCATGCCATTCTCTAGCAGTACGTTTGGTGCACAAAAGATGCTCAATAAATATTTGTTGAATGAATGCATGAACGAACGTGTACTTTGCTATGCATAAGCTACTGTGCCAAGTTGCTGCAGGAATGACCTTGATCTTTATTATTTTTTATTTTTTTGAGTTGGAGTCTCACTCCATTGCCCAGACTGGAGTGCAGTGGC
>NW_007255420.1:113146-115144 GCF_000164805.1 Carlito syrichta
CAGGCTGAGCCACCGAACCCGGCTCGGGCTGATTTTTTTTTGGATTTATTGTCTCGCTGCCCAGGCACGGGATTACAGGCTGAGCCACCGAACCTGGCGGGACCCTGATCTTTAAACAGTTATTATGTGTTGGGGTGGATGAGGCCCAAATTCACAAATCCTGAAAATAAATTGTAGAGTAAAGAATTGCAGGCTGGGCACAGTGGCTCACATCTATAATCCCAGTACTTTGGGAACCGAGGTGAGAGGATTACCTGAGTCCATGGGTTCGAGATCAGCCTGGGCAACTTGGTGAGAACTCATCTTTAAAATAAATTAAAAAGCTGGGCTCGGTGGCTCAGCCTGTAATCCCGTGCCTTTGGGAGGCTGAGGTGAGTGGATTGACTGAGCCTGCAGGTTGGAGACCCACTTGGGCATCTTGGTGAGACTTTATCTCTACAATAAATCAAAAAATTAGCCCGGCATGGTAGCGCGCTACTTGGAAGACAAAGGCGGAAGGATCACCAGAACCTAGCAGGTTGAGGCTGCGGTGGCTGTAAGTATGGCACTACACTCCAGCCTGGGTGACAGAGGTAGTCTCAGCTACTCAGGAGGCAGAGGTGGAAGTATCACTTAGGCCCAGCAAATCGAGGCTGTAGTGGCTGTGAGCTTGCCACTATACTCCAGTCTGGGTGACAGAGTGAGACTCCAACTCAAAACAAAACAAACAAAAAACCATTGTTTTTAGTGGCCATATATTCCCATCATGGCTCTCTTTGTCAGCATCTCTTGCCTGTGGCAGTATGCTAACCGAATGATATGCAGGTTTCTAGCTTGAGTCACTGAATTATTGCTTTAGGACAAATCCCCAGAAATAAAGTGAATGGGTCAAGGGGAATGAACACTTTATGCTTCTTGATACAAATTTAGTATAAACATTGGTTTTAGTGATTTATGAAGATGCAAGCACATTTGTATAGAGTGAAAACAGTGAAAGTCAGCCCATTTTGCAGTTTTAAAAACGAATATCTGAGCCGGGCTTGGAGGCTCAGCCTGTAATCCCAGCACTTTGGGAGGCTGAGGTGAGTGGATTGCCTGAGCCTGTGGGTTCGAGACCCGCCTGGGTAGGCGACACCTCATCTCTACAATAAATAAAAAAATTAGCCAGGCGTGGTAGCGCGCGCCTGTAGTTCCAGCTACTCGGAAGGCTGAGGCGGAAGGATCGCCGGAGCCCAGCAGGTGAGGCTGCGGTGGCCGGGAGCGGCCACTGCACTCCAGTCTGAGTGACAGAGTGAGACTCCAACTCAAAAAATAAATAAATAAATAAATAAAATAAAAATGAATATTCGACCGGACCGGGCTGGGTGGCTCAGCCTGTAATCCCCACCATTTTGGGAGGCTGAGGCAAATGGATTGCCTGAGCCTGTGGGTTCAAGACCCACCTGGGCAACTTGGTGAGACCTCGTCTCTACAGTAAATCAAAAACTAGCCGGGAGTGGTAGCACACGCTTGTAGTTCCAGCTAGTTGGAAGGCTGAGGCGGAAGGATTGCAGAGCCCAGTAGGTCGAGGCTGCAGTGACTAGGAGCGTGCCACTGCACCCTGGTCTGGGTGACAGAGTGAGACTCTGACTCAAAAAAAAAAAGAATATTCTAAGATAGCCATAAGCCTGAATTCACCTCTGGGTTCATGGATCTCTAGTTTGCTATGTTGTCTATACTGGAGTCAAAGGGACACGTATCCACAATGAAGCAAGTTATTCATTGGCACTTGTGGGGATTGCTCAAGTACGATCACAAATGGAATCAATCTCCTTTTAATTTGAGGAATTTAAAAAATATATATGTCAAAATTATTAGGTTTGTATTCAGGAGTCCTCATGTTCTTAAGGGATTTATCTTACTCTGCTTACCCACCCATTCCCGGAAAAGCTTGTGACCTTGAACTGGATCCTTTCTTCTCTAGGATATATATGTGTGTGTGTGTGTGTGTGTGTGTGTGTGTGTGTGTGTGTGTGTGTG
>NW_007255420.1:115607-119575 GCF_000164805.1 Carlito syrichta
GCCAAGTTGCCCAGGCGGGTCTCAAACCCACGGGCTCAGGCAATCCACTCACCTCAGCCTCCCAAGGCGTGGGATTACAGGCTGAGCCACCGAGTCCGACTGCCAAATGGTTTTTCTGTCTAATGTTTTCTCCCTACTTGAGACAAGTGGAACTTCCTAATTTTTCTATGTGGAGAAACATTTAGGAAATGTTAACATTAGTGGGGCTGAAGGTGACAGACCAGGGACTCTGGTCACCCTCGCTCCGGCTGCCCTGAGGCTTGAGATCAGTCTCTTCACTAGGACCTATGATCTTGAGACACTGATTTGGAAACTCTGGCTAAAGTACCAGCAGAAACACGCAAATACTAACTTAGCCTTAGAGTAAAGGTTTGTGGTACAAATCCCAAAGATAAACTCTCGAGGTTAAGGGCTATGTCTTTGTGATGGCTCTCCTTTTCTCTCTCTCTACCTCGTTTTCTCTTTCTCCAGTATATTTAATAAGAAAAAAAAGTTTGAACTAACATCTTGGATTTGTAATCTCATCTTTATACTGATGAGAATAACACCAAGTGGGGGAGGGGAGAGGGACAAAGGAAGATGGAAGCAGAAAGAAGAAGACAGATGGAGAGAGAAATTGCATTTCACCAGTAATATTCAGAATCACTCATCCATGGATCGTAAACTGTTGAAAAACTTCCTTGAAATTGTCCAGCCTTAAACAATGTTCTGGGTACTATTAGTATAATTCCAGTGTCTTAGTTGGTGATGAAAATAGGTATATGAAACAGTATATAAAGAAGAGACTTTGCAGTCAGGGAGATCCTGATATGAATCCTAGCCATGCCAACTAGTGGTTGTGTGTCCTTGGGGATTGTTGAAGTTTTTTGTACAATGGGAATAAAAATACCAACCTTATGACACTATTTTATTAGTTGAGTGAGATAAGGCATGAGCACGTATTACGTGCAAACATTTATTGGCTGTTCTACCCACGTGAATTCTCTGCATGATAGCTTTATTCTTTTATTTTTTTTGAGTTGGAGTCTCATTCAGTTGCCCAGGCTGGAGTGCAGTGGCATGCTCATAACTACCACAGCCTTGTCCTTTTGGGCTCAGGTGATCCTTTAGCTTCAGCCTTCCAAGTAGCTGGAACCACAGACATGCGCCACCACACCTGGGTAATTTTTTGATTTGTTGTAGAGACGAGATCTCACCAAGTCGCCTCTGCCTCCTCCCAAAGTGCTGGGATTATAGGCATGAGCTACCGGGCCCAGCAAGCTTTATTTTAATATGGTCTCATGCTATGGCACCAGCTCACAATGACTTAATTTCTCTGGGCACCTTGGTAATTGCTGTAGTCCTTAAAATGGTGTCCAGAACAGATCCATCTCACCGTGAATTTTGTGGTTTCACAACCATATTTCAAGAAGGTTCAATTTGACAGGATAAGAGGTGGAGAGGTAAAGATGTCATTTGCAAATGTAGGTAAAACATGCATCTGTTCAGTGTACTCATCCAGTAAGTGAAAAGGGCTCTCCATGAGATATTGGCTCTCATGAGAATCCTGCAAGGTAGGCATCATTAGTTCCATGTTACAGAGAAACTGAGGCTGAGAGATTAAGTGTCCAAGGTAACTTGACTAGTAAGTGGCAGAGCTTGGATTACAAATCAGTTCTCCAGATTCCAAAGCTTCCCACTTCCTGTTTTTTAGACAGATGGAAACACAGCTTGAATGCAGCAAAATAATGTAGATGATCCTTACATTTTACTGTAAATGTAAGTGACACTGCTTGGTAATCAGGTGATGTCTTCCTTTGTGCATGCTCTTTGGGTACAATACTTGGCTTGAAAGTGGAGTATCCAATGCAACTTTCTGGTTAAATGGAGCTCTAGTACAATAAGGAAGAATGAAGTTATTCACATGATTTAACTATCACCACTGTTAATGTTTTGGTTCATGGACATTTTTATTTTTCAAAAATTTATTTTGCAGAGAGTAGAGTAATACTTACCAGAGGCTGGGCATGGTGGCTCACGCCTGTAATCCCAAAACTTTGAGAGGCCGAGGTGAGAGGATTGCTTGAACCCAGGAATTCGAAGTCAGCCTGGGCAATATAATGACACTTCATCTCTACAAAAACATACAAAAATTAGCTGGGCATGGTGGTGCAGGTCTGTAATCCAGATATTTGGAGGCTGATGTAGAAGGATTGCCTGAACCCAGGAGCTTAAGGCTGCGGTGAGCCGTGATCATGCCACTGCACTCCAGCCTGGGTGACAGAGTGGAACTCTGACTCAAAAAAAAAAAAAGTTACCAGAGGTGGGAAAGGGTGTGTAAGTGGGGTGACAAGAGAGGCTGGTTAATGGGTACAAACATACAGTTAGAGAGAGTGAATATGATCTACTGTTCACTGAGCGTGGTGACACACCTGTCATCTCGGTTACTCAGGAGGCTGAGGCAAGAGGATCCCATAAGCCCCAAAATTCGAGTCCAGTCTGGGTAACATAGCAAGATCTTCATCTCTAAAAAAACAGATTTAATGTTTGATAGTGGAGTAGGGTGATTATAGCTAAAAACAATATATTTTATATTTCAAAATAGCTAGAAAAGAGGACTTAAAATGTTCCCAACACACAGAAATGGTAAGTACAAGAGGTTATGAATATTCTGAATACACGAGGTGATGAACATGACCATTGCACATTTTATCCATGTAACAAAATATTACCTGTGCCTTATAAATGGGTACAAATATTATGCATCGATATAAAATTGTCTGAGAGGTGATTTTACTGTTTATTACTCTAGAGGTTGAAAAAATAGCTTTTCTCACCCATTGCTAGATTCATGGCTGAGGTCCCTATAACAAAAGACAGATTGATAAGAGACAAACATACACATTTATTTAATATAAGTTTTATGTGACACAGTGGCCTTCTGGAAATGAAGATCCAGAGAAACAGAGAAGCCTGTGTCTTTTTATGCTTAGGTTTGATGAACAGTGGATAGTTGTGGAGAAGTGTGATTGCATGAAGAGGGTCTGATCTAAGGGTAATAAACTGAAGGAACTTAGCAAGGCCTGTTTCTTCAGATTCTTCTCTGTGTCCCATTGTCTTCAGAGGTAAGAATGCTCCTTTCCTGCAGGTATAGGGAGAGCACTTCTTTTTTTGGCGGTGGGGGTTGGAGTCTCACTCTTACACAGGCTGGAGAGCAGTGGCATGCTTACGACCACTACAGCCTTGACCTGCTGTGTTCAGACTTTCCTTCCACCTCAGCCTTCCAAGTAGCTGGAACTACAGGTATGCACCACCACAACCGGCTAATTTTTTGATTGGAGAAATGAGGTCTCACCATGTTGTCCAGGCTGGTCTTAAACCCATGAACCCAGGCAATCCTCATGTCTCAGCCTCCCAAAGTGCTTGGATTACAGGTGTGAGCTACCGTGTCTGGCTGGGAAGGCACCTGGGAAGACCTGAATGAGGGTCTTATGCCCTGTTTCAGATGGGGAGGGCAAGGGCAAGTACAAAATAACCTTCCTGCTTTTTCTTTTTCCCAAATGCCAAGGTGTCATATATATATGTGTGTGTGTGTGTGTGTGTGTGTGTGTGTATTTTTTTTTGAGTTGGAGTCTCACTCTGTCACCCAGACTGGAGCTCAGTGGCTGCTCCCGGCCACCACAGCCTCGACCTGCTGGGCTCCTGTGATCCTTCCGCCTCAGCCTTCCGAGTAGCTGAAATTACAGGCCCGCACTACCTCGCCCGGCTGATTTTTTGATTTATTGTAGAGATGAGGTCTCGCCTGCCCAGGTGGGTCTTGAATCCACGGGCTCGGGCAATCCACTCACCTCACCTCCCAAAGGCACGGGATTACAGGCCGAGCCACCGAGTCCGGCATATATATATATTTTTTTTCTAGAAAGTAGGATTTAGCCGGGCTCGGTGGCTCAGCCTGTAATCCCGTGTCTTGGGAGGCTGAGGTGAGTGGA
>NW_007255420.1:119685-125448 GCF_000164805.1 Carlito syrichta
AAAAAAAAAAAAAAAAAAAAAAGAAAGCAGGATTTTTTGAGAGGACAGAAAAGATCCTACAATGGGAGGGGACCCGAAGGGGTTGCCTTCTTTTGTGGTAGTGTGTCCTGAACCCCACCATCACCAAGGAATAGTGGGACAATATGTATGTTGGAATCTTACATTGTTTTTACTTCTTGATCCTTGACTGGTTCCCTCCCTCCCTCCCTTCCTCCTTCCTTCCTTTCTTTTCTCACTTTGTTGCCCAGACGGGAGTGCAGTGGCATAATCACAGCTTACTGCAGCCTTGATCTCCATGGACTCAGGTAATCCTTCTACCTCAGCCTCCCAAGTAGCTGGGGCCTCAGGTGCATGCCATCATGTCTGGCTAATTTTTAGATTTTTCTGTAGAGATGAGGTCTCTCTGTGTTCCCCAGGTTGGTCTCAAACTCCTGGACTCTAGCAATCCTCCCATTTTGGCCTCCTAAATTGCTGGGATTACTAGTGTGAGACAGTGTACCCAGCCAGAATTGTTTTTTTTTTTTTGAGTCAGAGTGTACTGTGTCACCCAGGCTGGAGTGCAGTGGTGTGATCATGGCTCACTGCAGCCTCAACCTGCTGGGTTCAAGCAGTACTTCTGCCTCAGCCTTCCAAGTAACTGGGACTACAGGAACATACCACCATACCTGGCTAATTTTTTTTTTTTTTTGAGTTAGAGTCTCACTCTGTCACCTAGACTGGAGTACAGTGGCTGCTCCCGGCCACCGCAGCCTCGACCTGCTGGGCTCCAGCGATCCTTCCGCCTCAGCCCTCCAAGTAGCTGGAACTACAGGTGCGCGCTACCACACCCGGCTGATTTTTGATTTATTGTAGAGATGAGGTCTCGCCAAATTGCCCAGGCGGGTCTCCAACCCGCGGGCTCAGGCAATCCACTCACCTCAGCCTCTCCAGGCATGGGATTACAGGTTGAGCCACCGAGCCTGGCTTAATGTTTTTATTTATTGTAGAGATGGGGTCTTGTCGTGTTGCCCAGCCTGGTCTTGAATTCCTGGGCTCAGGCAATACTCTCGCGTTGGCCTCTCAAAGTGCTGGGATTACAGGCGTGAGCCACTGCTCCCAATCTGGTTTTCAATATATGGTGACTGAAACCTTCCTAGTGAACACTTTTGTTCTTGGGTGTTTTCCACAAAACCTCCAACCTTCTACCCCCCAACTTCTCTTTCTGTCCAGCTGCCCCTGTTGTGTGCTCTTCTTTGCCACATGGGCAGCAATTTGCAGTCTGTGCTCACAAGAAAAATTCCATTTTAAACAAGTTAGAAATTTAAAAAGAAGATTTCAAAATACTTCTTTTAAAAGTTCAAAAAAATATCGAAAATTAAAAATAAAGGAGAAAATTAGAAAGATGACCTAGCTTTCAAGGGACTGGCTTCAGACATCAGAAATGTTTGCTCATATAGAACATTTCTTTCCTAAGTCAATGAGGTCTTGCTGCATTTACTTGTGAGAGTGAGAAACAATTCAAGCTTTGTGTTCCAGGGAGAGCATTGAAACCTTCCAGACCCAAGCTTGGAGCCCCGTTACAGTCTGGGACACACTGTGCATATCCCTCAAGCTCTCTGTCTATTCCTCCAGCTTTAAATGGGATAATAATATGGATCTCACAGGGCTGGTACAAGAATTAAATGAGGCTGGGCATGGTGTCTCACACCTGCAGTCCCAGCACTTTGGGAGGCTGAGGCAGAGGGATTCTTTGACCCCAAGAATTTGAGACCAACCCGGGCAACATAGCAAGACCTTGTCTCTACAAAAAATAAAATAAATTAGCCGGCAGTGATGGTATGCATCTATAGTCCAAGCTACTTGGGAGGTCATGGCAGAAGGATAACCTAGCCCAGGAGGTCGGGGCTGCAGTGAGCTGTGATTGTGTGACTGCACTTCACCCTGAGCGACAAAGTGAGACCCCAGACTCAAAAAAAAAAAAAAGAAAAGAAAAGAAAAAGAAAAAGACAGGATGAAATGAGATGGTAACCAGGCCCCAGCAACTGCTCAGACAGCCTTTTTATTAGTGAGGTAATACTTAATCAGAGAAAGTAACTCAGAAGAGGAGACTGGACAGGACATTTTCTCTTGCTAGAAAATACTTGGGCCTACACGTCTGAGATGGTAATTATTCATCATTTAACTTTCTCTGGAGTCTTGCCCAGCTGTATGTGTCTTAAATTTGTTCTGCAGAAAGGCCATGGAAGAGTTAAGCAGAGAGAGTTTTTACACTGCTTTGGAGTTTAACATCAAAGTGGTCTGCAGCCCATTTTCCCGTTTATTCATATTGTTGTACTCAGAGGAGGGCGGCTTGATTGGCTGTGACTCCCTTCCAGGCCGGCTTAAAAGACCAAATGGAGTCTACCCCTTTAAGGTTTTAATGATAAGGAGGGGAATAAGAAGCTCCCTCCCTTTTCGAAAGAGACTTTGTGGAGGCCCCAAGAATAAATCACTTGTTCCCTCTAAATGCACTCTGGCGTTCACACAGGCACATACTCAGATGGTTCCCACCTGAAATTGCTCATCAAGTGCAAATAGCTCCCAGCCCGGATGGCTGAGCGGCTCTCCGGTCTCCTCTTTGTGGAGTGAGGAGGCTTCAGCTCATTGTGCCCCCACCCCATTGGGCCATCGCGCCCCCTCCCCCTGAACTCTCAATCTCCCGAGGGGAGAAAATCAGTCAGCAAAGGACTTGAAAGTTCAACCTGCTCTCCCCGCCTGTTACACAATCCCTGGAGTTGCCTTGGGTTCACCCTGAAGCCTTCCTGCTCCCAGGGAAAGTTGCTTCACCGTGTAGCCCAGCAGGTTTGCCCAGCTACATCAGCTCCAGAAACATGGAAGCAGCAGAAAACGACGCAGTTAGGGAGCCAGGGTTTGCACGCCCTGCCTGAGCCTCACTCTGTTCCTCCTCCTTCTACCTGGCCGGGGCAGAGCTGTGGGTGCCACGTGGCCACTTCTGGGTTGGGCTCCCCTTGGCCTGCCACCCTGTCCCTCCTGCTTTCCTGCTTTGTCAGCTGGAGTCACTCTGAGCACGCCAGGTTCCCTCCCCATACAGGTGTGCAGCTGGGATAACCAATGATTAATGCATGTGTCTGGCAGGGCCTTCGGGGTAATTTGACGTGCTTGATATCTAGAGTGATCGCCCCTCTTTCCATTCTCCTCCCTTTCTTTTTCCTGGGTTTGTGGCAGTGTTTACCTTAGTCAGTGTTTTAAGTTGATGAATGACACTTGTTTCTGGCATGCGTTTCCGCCCAAGTTTTAATTAAATTTTGCAAGAGGCTCCTGCAATTATGGATCTGGGCTTGCGCCTCATCTTACCTCAGCATTCAGGACTTCCCCCAGTTTTCTTCCTTCTCTTCCCTCCAGGGCTGATGGGTTGACCGGAGGCCGCCATCACTGCGCTCTTTCCCCTGGGTTTCATGGTCTGTGATGGCAAAAGCCACATCCTGCTCCCAACAGAAGCCATTAGGCAGAGGAGAGAACAGACTCCCAGAAAGATGAGCTAGCATGCTGGAGGAGAGCTGTGTTTTGCCCTAGGGAATGGGGCATTTGCAAAATAACCCCCCAAGTAGATACTGTGGGCCCTTGGGGCCTCTGACTCTGTGAAGAGAGAGGTGGCATCTGTCTTTTCCTTCCTTCCTTCCTTCCTTCCTTCCTTCCTTCCTTCCTTCCTTCCTTCCTTCCTTCCTTCCTTCCTGGCTCTGTCTCTGTGAGGAGGGAGGTGGAAGCTGTCTTTTCCTTCTTTCTTTCTTTTCTTCCTTCCCTTTCCTTCCTTTGGAGGAAGGAAACAGCCTATATATTCCAGTGGAAGCTGTGTCTTTCTTTCTCTCTTTCTTTTTTTCTTTCGGAGGAAGAAGCCTACGTATGTTCCAACTGAAAGAATGTCCACATGGCTGAGACAGCAAGAGCAATGGATTAATGGACTAGGAAATAGATGAACGGAACCAACCCTGGGTTACAATCTGCCTGCAAACTTGAGATAAAATTAGAGCAAGTATATCTGGTTCAATTTATGGTGGGACCACAGTTAGGTCCAAGAAGTAAATGGAGCGTGCTTCTGAGGTTGCAAAAATTGAATTGGCTACATTTCTTCGAGTGTATTACCCTCCTCCTTTTGTCTTGGCTTGCCTAATGCACTTTCAGAACACTCACAAGGAAAGTAGGAGAAAAATAACTTATTCATAAGAAACTGTTAAGAAAAATGTTAGGCCTAAGTGGGTAAAGGGATGACCTAGAAACACCATTATGGTTTCAATATAGATTTATGAGGATGGCACTGGGTGTTGTGAAGATTCAAATGACATACTATGTGGTCCTTGCCTGCCCTGATGTAGCTTCAAAACTCCGTTGGGGACAAGACTCACACACTTAAAGTAGTTAAATCGAGGCAAGCTGGCGCTACCGAAAGAGAATGAGTAGAAATCGGTTTGTGGATTCTCTCTTCTTCGCCTACTAATGAGTGCTGGGACCTGGGGCAAGTAATCGCTCAGGCCTGGTTTCCTCGCTTCAAATTAAGGGCGTCGAATGAAATCATCTCTTAAAGTTCCTTAGAGCTTTCATCTTCAGAATCTAATTAACAACACCAGTAGTAGATCTATTGTATAACCAAGCAATCAAGGGAAGGATGCAGAGGATGAAATGCTGCGAGAGAGTTCAGAAAGGACATGTGTCATCAGGAATGGGAGTGGCTTCAGGAAGACCGCGGAGGAGCTGGGCCTCGGGCTGGGTGTTGAATGGTGGGCAGGCGGGAGGGCCAGTAGAGAGTAATCCCAAGATGTCAGAGGATAACAGGGGATCGGCCCAACAGTTGCAGCAGTTTGTAGAGCTGGACAGACAGAGGGAAGTTGGACTGGGGCCCAATTGGAGGGGTCTTGAGTTCTGGCCCGAGGAATTAGAACATGAACTTGTTTATGATCTCTCTAGGAATCCACTGATCCTGAGAGAAGCGTCTCTCCAGGGCCAGCCAGGCCCCAGACGCCAAAGAATCAAGATACAGAAAATAAAACCCATGGTTAATGCAGTAATATTTCTGATTCCCCATTTCTAGAACCTTGCTACTCCCTTATCAAGAGGTATGGTTTATTTCCTTTCACTATGAATTTGGGAGGACCTTGGTGATTGCCTTGAGGAATAGATTGTAGAGGAATTAGCACCCCATGGCTTCTGAGGCTAGGTTGTAGAGTGAGATGGCTTGTACTTGGCTTCTTTTCTGTTAGGACACTTGCCCTTGGAACTCAGCCACCATGTTGTGCAGAAGCACAGGATACAGAGAGAGACTACACACCTGTGTTCTGGCCAAGAGCCCCTGTTAAGGTCTCAGTTGGTTGCCTGCATCAAGCACTGGGCATGCGGGGGAATGTGGCTTTAGACCCAGCCCCCAGGCTCTGAGCCATTTTGGCTGATCCCATCTAGAGCAAAGAAAGGCTGTCTTTGCTGAGCCTGCCCCAACAGTTGATTCATGAGCAAAGTAAATGGCATCATTGTTTTAAGCTACTGCACTTGGGGTGGTCTGTTATATAGCAATAGGTAACCAGTACACAGTATGGTAAGGCTATGCTCATGGCCAGGGTGGGGATGGGGGTGGAAGGGGAGGAGCATGGAAGGCTTTGGGCACACATGGGGATGGTGGGGATAAGGATGTGGTAACAGACAGGTCAGAAAAGCCATCCCTGAGATAATGAAAGCCCTTTTTTTTTTTTTGAGTTGGAGTCTCACTCTGTCACTCAGGCTGGAGTGCAGTGGCATGCT
>NW_007255420.1:125468-126078 GCF_000164805.1 Carlito syrichta
GCCCAGCTAATTTTTGATTTATTGTAGAGACGAGGTCTCACCAAGTTGCCCAGGCTGATCTTGAACCTCTGGGCTCAGGCAATCCTCTTACCTTGATCGGCGTGAGAGTTTATTTGATGCCCAGGTGGTGCTTTAAGCACTTTATGTGCATTAACTTATTGAATTCTCACAATAACCCTGCAATGTTGTACTATTCTTACTCAAGATGGAAAACTAAACTCAGAGGAGCTGAAAACAGAGCTAGAGGAGAGCAGGAGGAGGAAGTAGGATTTTGGCTGGGCATGATGGCTCATGCCTGCAATCCCAGTTTTTTGGGAGGCCAAGATGGAAGGATTGCTTGAGCCCAGGAGTTTGAGATCAGCCTGGGCAATATATCGAGAACTTGTCTCTAAAAAAAAATTAGCCTGGCATGGTGGTACGTACCTGTAGTCCCAGCTAGTTGGGAGACTGAGGCAGAAGGATTTGCCTGAGCCCAGGAAGTTGAGGCTTCAGTGAGCCGAGATTGTGCTATTGCACTCCAGCCTGGGCAACAGAAATCTTACTCACTTTTTGTATGTATGTATGTATGTATGTATGTATGTATGTATGTATGTATGTATGTATGTATTTT
>NW_007255420.1:126098-134487 GCF_000164805.1 Carlito syrichta
AGGTGCGCGCTACCATGCCTGGCTAATTTTTTTATTTATTGTAGAGATGAGGTCTCTCCAAGTTGCCCAGGTGGGTCTCGAACCCATGGACTCAGGCAATTCACTCACCTCAGCCTCCCAAAGCACGGGATTACAGGCTGAGCCACCGAGCCCGGCTTATTTATTTATTTTTGAGTTGGAGTCTCACTCTGTCATTCAGGCTGGAGTGCAGTAGCCCACTCACGGTCACTGCAACTTTGACTTGCTGGGCTCAGGCGATCCTTCCACCTCAGCCTTCCAGGTAGCTGGAACCACAGGAGCACGCTACCATGCCCAGCTAATTTTTTTATTTATTGTAGAGATGAGGTCTCACCATGTTGCCCAGCTGGTCTCGAACCTGTGAGTTCAGGCAATCCTTTCGCCTCCACCTCCCAAAATGCAAGGATTACAGGTGTGAGCCACCACACCTGGCTAGAAGTGGGATTTTAATCAGGTAACCTGACTTCCAAGTGTGTGCTTTTGACTGTTGCATTTTGTTTGTTTGTTGATTGAACAGCCTCTTTCTTTATCACAGAAATAACAGGGACCATTTGTTTACCCGCTCAGCAAACATTTATTGAGTGTCTACTTCATGCTGAGCAATGATGAGTGAGCTGATTTTGTAGAATGAAGAAGGGTTATAAGGTCTATATAAAGACTGTAATAAAAGAGATAATGAAAGATAAGAAAAGAGATAAAGATATGAGAAAAACTGGCACTTTTTACTTTAACTGTTTTATTTTGAAATAATGATAGGTTCACAGGAAGTTGTTAAAAAAAAAAAACACACAGGGAGGTCTGGGCACCCATCAGTCCTCCTTTCCCAACGTTAGATCTTGCATGACTAGAGTACCACATCAACACCATGAAACTGACATCAGTACAAGCCACAGATGTATTCATTGTTCACCAGTAACACACGCACTCACGTGCATGCCTGTGTGTGCATGCACATGAAATTTCATCATATCTGTAGCTTCCTGTAACTACCACCATGGTCAAGAGGCAGAACTGTTGGCCACATATTCCTGGCACATTTAGTGTGATTGCAACATAGAATTGGTGGAGCAGAATGATGAACTGGCAAGAGAAGCAAACAGAGGTCATGTCCTGGAGGACTTCCTCATGTAAAGGGCCTTGCATTTTGTACCAAAGGCTTTAAATAGTAGAGGGAGTTAAAATGGGCTGGGTGCAGTGGCTCATGCCCATAATCTCAGCATTTAGGGAGGCTGAGGCAGGAGGATCACTTGAGGTTAGGTGTTTGGGACCAGCCTGTGCAACACAGGAAGACCGCATCGCTACCAAAAAAAAAAAAAGGAAATTAAAAAATTAATTGAGCCTGGTGGTGCACACCTGTAGTCCCAACTACTTGGGAGGCTGAGGCAGAAGGATCGCCTGAGTCCAGAGGTTCGAGATTGCAGTAAACTGTGATCATTCCACTGTGCTCCAGCCTAAGACTCTGACTCAAAACAAGCAAACAAATAAATATATGAATAAGTTTGAAAAAAGAGTTAACATGGAAATACCTTTAAAGAGAGTACCTAGCACTCATCTTGAGGTTTAAATGACTTGTGTTAGAGCCTTTCCAAAGAGTAGGTGCTGAGAGAGGAGAGAGTGAACGGGGTGTCCACGTGATGGGGTGAGGAGGTGACCACCCTGACCTATGACCGGTCCTATGCCAGTCATCTCCTGTGCCTTCTGCTCAGTAATTCTCTCTGGAGCTGTCTTCTGATTGTTAATTTTCATGCCATGACCCTCTGGCCCAGCTGACACTGGGAACAACTGCAAAGGATGATTACATTTTGGGTTTTTATATAAATATGGAATGAAATATGGAGACCTTTACAGTTTGTCTAATTTTCTTCCTGTCGCCAAAGCAAAGTGCTATGAAGAGTAAGTCATTTTGCAGTTGCGGCAGCTGCTACTGAATACAGATCAGAAAAATGACTTGCTTGAGCAAAGTGGTGATCAGATAAATCCCATAAATTTGTCTCTTTAAAAAATGTGTTTGTTAGAGAAAGCAAAGGCTGCCACCTTGTTCTTTGAGGTGGAAGGGACAAGAGACCTCGGCTTCATTTGGAAGGAGTTTTGTCAGCTTCCATCCATCATTTTTTTTCTTTTTTTTGAGTTGGA
This sequence comes from Carlito syrichta, assembly GCF_000164805.1. Taxonomy (NCBI): domain Eukaryota; kingdom Metazoa; phylum Chordata; class Mammalia; order Primates; family Tarsiidae; genus Carlito; species Carlito syrichta. The sequence goes on from NW_007255420.1 coordinate 128,250, forward strand.
GTCTCACTCTGTCGCTCAGGCTGGAGTGCAGTGGCATGCTCACAGCCACCATAGCCTTGACCTGCTGGGCTCAGGTGATCCTTCCGCCTCAGCCTTCCAAGTAGCTGGAGCCACAGGCGTGCACCACCATGACCAGCTAAGTTTTATGATTTACTGTAGAGATGAGGTCCGCCAAGTTGCCAAAGGTGGTCTCAAACCCGTGGGCTCAGGCAATCCTCTCTCCTCAGCCTTCCAAAGTGCTGGGATTACAGGCATGAGCCACTGTGCCTGGCTCCATCCACCAATTTAAGAGGACAGTTGGTATAATAAGAATTCCGGAGGCGTTAGGTTCTTTGGCATCTGATAAAACCCATTCCGTTTTCATGATCTCATTGAATCCTCACAAACAGCACTGGGAAGTGTGTAGGGTGCTTAAGAGGTTATATTGTCTCCAGTTAATAAATGAAGAGAATGAGGGTTGAAACTACAGCTGCCCCACTGATAAGAAAAGGGAGTGGCTCTCAACTTCTAAGTCCACACAGATGCCTGTGTTTTTTGGAAGACCTATTTGCATATATGTGGCCCTACTGATTTTCTTTCTTTTTTTTTTTTTTTTTGAGTTGGAGTCTTACTCTGTCACCCAGGCTGGAGTGCAGTGGCTGCTCCCGGCCACCGCAGCCTCCACCTGCTGGGCTCTGGTGATCCTTCCCCCTTCCCCCTCAGCCTTCCAAGTAGCTGGAACTACAGGCTACCACGCCCAGCTAATGTTTGATTTATTGTAGAGATGGGGTCTCGCCAAGTTGCCCAGGCGGGTCTCGAACCCGCGGACTTAGGCAATCCACTCACCTCAGCCTCCCAAGGAGCGGGATTACAGGCTGAGCCACCGAGCCCAGCTGCCCTACTGATTTTCGAGTAAGAGTCACGCTTTGAAGAGAAGCAGGGAAAGACAGTTGACATTTGTTTTATGCTCATCTTGTGGTAGGGACAGGGCGGGGTGGCTTATGTTTTTTATCTCACTTAAGCAAGACTTAAGAACACCAGGCCCCAAAACAAACAAGAACAGCATTATCCAGGACTGGCTTTTAATAAAATGATACAAGAGCACCGTTGGTTTTGGTGGCCTGGGCTTCCCTTTGACGAAGTCTTTCTCCTCCTTCTATGCTGTGTCCTGCTTGTTCCCAGGAGATGCAAGCTCCATTCTCACTGCTGCTTATTAAGTCAGGGATGTGGCAAGAAGCTAAGCCAATCATTGCACACGTCTTGTGGCCAGTGTCCCTGCAGGCCTCTGCAGCCTATGGTAGACATGGGGTCCCTGTCACTGCAGCCACTCATATGTCATGGACTGTTGTTCTCGCAAGTTCATGGAGATCTCCACTATACCTTTTTTCTTTTTTCTTTTCTTTCTTTCTTTCTTTCTTTCTTTCTTTCTTTCTTTCTTTCTTTCTTTCTTTCTTTCTTTCTTTCTTTCTTTTCTTTCTTTCTTTCTTTTCTTTTCTTTCCTTCCTTCTTCCTTCCTTCCTTCTTCCTTTCTTCCTTTTGACTGGGTCTTCTTCCTTTCCTTTCTCTTTTTTTCTTCTTTGAGACAGGATCTTATGCTGTCACCAAGGCTGGAGTGCAGTGGTGCAATCATTGCTTACTGCAGCCTGAAACTCCTGGACTCAAGCAATCCTTCCGCCTCCGCCTCCTGAGTTGCTGGGACTACAGGTGCATGCCACTATATGTGGGTAATCTTTAAATTTTTTGTAGAGACAAGGTCTCGCTATGTTGCCTAGGCTTGTCCATTAGGTATTTCTGAGAAGGCTCAGGGTTGTCCTACAGGCAACAAACTTGTTTTCACTCTGCAACAGCCCTGCCTTGTCCTTACTGCAGTAACAGAGCCCTCGGGTGTCCAAGCTATGCAGTTCTCTGAGGAGCTGGTAGGGACAGACACCTGTCCTCCACCATGCTATATCCCATGGCAGGAGTGCCCAGTCTAGGTCGCTAGTGCCCCAGTGTTTCTCAGAATTTCGGCAAAAAAACCTCCCTCAGCTCCTGACAGAACTCTTGGTCTCCTTAGGGCAGTGACAAGTGCCAGGTTCTTGTGAGGATTAACTCAGGTACCAACTATGCTTGGCACACTCACTCCTGAGTGACCCTAGACACATGCAGGACTCATAATCTACCTGCCTCTGCAGCCAACCATGGTCTGGTTATAGGGTCAGGTTCCAGTGCTGGGCTGCTTCTCTGCTCTGGGTGAGTCCTTTCAATATAACAACTGATAAAGGTAGTGTCGGTTGTTTGTGACCTGCCTCTCTTCAATACAAAAATGTGAGGGACTGATAAAAAGAAGCCAGCAATTGTTGATTATCGACATTGTGCCAGCCATGATGCCGGGAGCTCTATGTGTGTTATCTCCTTCTAATCCCCATGGCGACTCTGACACAGCACAATTTAGTGCCCATGGGATCAGAGGTCAGCAGGAAACTGAGAGCTCATATTGTCCAGTGTGAGTGACTTTACCTTACTGTGCCTTAGTCTCTCATTTATAAAATGAGACAGGTCAGGTACCGTGGCTTACGCTTGTAATTCCAGCACTTTGGGAGGCCGAGGCGAGAGGATTGCCTGAGCTCAGGGGCTTGAGACCAACCTGGGCAACTAGGGGAGACCCCGTCTCTACAATAAATCAAAAAATTAGCCGGGCGTGGTGGTGTGTGCCTGTTGTTGCAACTACTTGGAAGGCCGAGGCAGAAGGATGACCTGAGCCGAGGAGGTCAGGCTTGTGGTGGCCATGAGCGTGCCACTGCACTCCAGCCTGGGCGACAGAGTAAGACTAAGGTTTTTTTTACAAATCCTTTCTGATTCTAAAATTCAATTCTCTTGCCTTTCCTAGGCATATTTGCAGCCTAACAGAAGTCAAAACTTGAAGCCTGTGAAAAGCAGAGCACTAATTGTAGAAATATGTACAGGTCTATATTTCAGTCAGTGTTATTATTTGAAATATCAGATAAGATTATTTTTAAAATTTCAAGTTACAGAACTCTCACTTCAGACTGGCATAGAGAATTAGGGGGTTTATTGGCTCACTTCCAAAAGGTGCAGAGCTGACTGTGGGCTTTAGACAGGGCTCGTGTGTCTACAGTTTGTAGATTCTGCCCTGTGTTCACCTTTGTCCTCAGCAGACTTCCTTCATTTGCAAGATTGTCACCTGCAGCAACAGGGGCTTACTCATAAGGGGGAGAAAGCACTGCTTCCATGATCACTGAGTAGCTTGGACTTTCACCCTGAACTACTCTTAGCATATACCAGTTCATTGGTCTGGGCTTAAATTATTGTCCATACTTCAACCAAGCACTGTAGCAGAGGAGATGACGTTACACTGATTGATAGATGCCAATCGGGGTCTATCCCTAAGAGCTGGAAAAGATTCAGTCCTACTCAAGAGTGAATGAGAAAATTCTGGGTAGTGTATCAGTTAGGGTGGTTACACTGCAGTAACAAACAAATCCAACATTTCAGTGGTTTGAAACAAGATAGACACTTCTAGCTCATGTTTGAAGCAAATCAGCAAGAAAGCTCAGATCCAGGTGGTCACTCCTGGAAGCAGGCTGATGAAGGCTCTGTCTCAAGATGTTCTTTCGCTATTCCCATGGTGGGGGAAAGAAAGCGGGGGAGACCAGCAGTTACTATTTCTACCTGGAAATGACACACGTCACTTCTGCTCACATTTCATTGGTGAAAGCAAGTCAGATGCCATGCCTAACTTTGAGAGGGGCAGAAAATCAGACTCCTGTGTGCCTGGATGGAGTGGGAGTGATGTCTGACAGCAAGATGGATGCTGATAAGTCATCAGCAAATACTCATGGTGATACTTTTGAAATCATTACAGGGGAACGGGAAGTGGCTAAAATGAACTGGAAAGAGCACCACCTGTGAGTCAGAACATCCAGGTTGGAGTGAATGGAAATTTACCAGGTATGTATCTAGAGATACAAGGAATCTTAATGACAAAAAAATTTTTTTAAGCGACGGTGTCTCACTATATTACCCAGGTTGGGTTCAAACTCCTGGGCTAAGTGATCCTTCCCCGCCTCCTGGGTACGCGTCTTGTCTTCTGCCCCCCTAGAGAGCCTGAGGACGTCTCTGTCCCTCAGCAGCTCTGTTCCTGCATGCCGTTTTCCCTGATGGTTTTGCTGGAGCAGGGCTTTTGCTAAACCTAGCCGGGATGTGGTGAGGGCTAATTAGATAATGCCTGTGAAGCACTTGGCGGTCCTTGGAGATGGGCTCTCTCTCTATGTATTATTAATAGTGCTGGAGCACCGTGTTTTCAAACAAAGGACCGGTGCGGTATGGAAGGGCAGTGGAGGCTCCAGAGCAGAAGTGGCCAGAGAGTCCATCTTTTGGCAAGACCTTCAGCCTTGTCCTGTGATCTGGGGGAGTTGGGACACAGGATAGGGACTGCCATTAAGAGGTGGAGAGAAGGAGTGTTCCTTCAACAGGCAGTACTGGCGTGAAAAATGTGAGTGGGCAGAGGATAGTTTCTGTTAAACAGGTCTGCTGTGGTCACATGGGAGACCAGGAGAAGGATCGGCCTGAGTCTTAGCCGAGCCGTGCTCCCTAGAGTTGCTTCCAACTGAGAGGACTGTGCTGACTTCCAGGGCCACTGCCTGATCTTGCCAGAACTTCCCCTAAGAGATCCCTCTGCTGACTAGCCAGGTTTCTGTTCTCTCTCTCTCTTTTTCAATTTTTTATTTTCTTTATTTATTTACAGTCACAGTCTCACTCTGTCACCCAGGCTGTAGTGCAGTGGCACTCTCATGGCCACCGTGGCCTTGGCCTGCTGGGCTCTGGTCATCTGTCCACCTCAGCCTTCCAGTAGCTGGAACTGTAGGCATGTGCCACTGTGTCCGGCTAATTTTTTTTGATTTATTGTAGAGCCTAGGCTGGCCTTGAACCTGTGGGCTCAGGCAATCTTCTAGCCTCTGCCTCCCAAGTGCTGGGAGTACAGGCATGAGCCACCATGCCCGGCTATTTTTATTTTTTTAGAGTTGGGGTCTTGCTCTGCTGCCCAGGCTGCAGTGCAGTGGTAGGATCATGGCTCACTACAGCCTGGAACTACTGGGTTCAAGCATCCTCCTCCCTCAGCACCCCTGAGTAGCTATGGCTACAACATAAGCCACCACGCCCGGTGTCTTGCTATGTTGCCCATGCTGGTCTCGAACTCTTGGCCTCAAGTGATCCTCCCACCTTAGCCTCCCAAAGCAGATGTGAGTCACTGTTCCTGGGCCAACTGTTTTCTTTCTTTTTTTTTTTTTGAGTTGGAGTCTCACCTTGTGACCCAGGCTAGAGTACAGTGGCATACTCACAGCCACTGTAGCCTCAACCTTGTGGGCTTAGGCGAACTTTCTGCCTCAGCCTTCCAAGTAGCTGGAACTACAGGTGTGTGCCACCATACTCAGCTAATTTTTTGATTTATTGTAGAGACGAGGTCTTGCCAAGTTGTCTAGCCTGGTCTCGAAACCCTAGGCTCAGGCAATCCTCTTACATCGACCTCCCAAAGTACTGGGATTACAGGTATGAGCCACTGCATCAGGCTTGGGCCAGCTGTTTTCTAAGGGAGGAAGAGAAATGACCATACTGACTAATTCCCTCCCTCTTGTGTAAAGGTTGTTTAAAGAGTGCCTAGTGAAGATTTCAGTATCAAGTGGCCAGGTCATTAAAGGACTAATTTGGGGGTGTCTAATCCTGTGTTAGCAGTTGTGGCTCTCCTCCCACTGTCTTCTCCCACTGAAGGATTTATCTTAGAGACCTAGCACCACTGTCCCTATTGACTGCCCTGTGGTTCCTTAGGTGGATGGGTGAGCAGCTGTCCTCCAAAAGATATGTTGAGGTCTGTTATGGACTAAGTGTTTGTGTCCTCCCAAAATTTCTGTGTTGATGCCCTAACTTCTGATTTGATGTCCTCTGGAGGTAGGGTCTTAGGGAGATAATTAGGTTTAAATGAGGTCATGAAGATGGGCTTTCATGATGTGTTAGTGCCCTTATAAGAAGAAACACGTGAGAGTGCACTCTCTCTCTCCCTCGCCCTCTCTCTTCATCTCTCTGTCTTCTCCCTTTCCTTCTCCCTCTCTGTCATCCCTCCCTTCTTGCCTCCCACCCTCTCCTCCCCCACTTCCTTCATCTCCCCTTTTCTGTTTCTCTTTCTTTTTCCTTCTTTTTTTTTTTTTTTTTAGTCGGAGTCTCACTCTGTCGCCCAAACTGGAATACAGCGGCTGCTCCCGGC
>NW_007255420.1:134645-138295 GCF_000164805.1 Carlito syrichta
CGGGCTCAGGCAATCCACTCACCTCAGCCTCCCAAAGCCGCGGGATTACAGGCTGAGCCGCTGAGCCACCCAGCCCGGCTTGTTTCTCTGTCTTAAAAGTCCCTGTCTCTGTCTCTCTTTGCTATGTGGAAGCGTCATGAGAAGATGGCTGTCTGCAAGACAGAAAGAGAGCCCACACCAGAAACTGACCCCGCTGGCACATGGATCTTGTGCTTTGCAGCCTTCAGAACCATGAGAGCATCAGTTTCTTTTGTTGAAAACATATGGTCTATGGTATTTTACCATGGCAGCCCTAGCAGACTAAGATGAAGTCTGAACCCTTAGTAGCCCAGAAGGTGTCCTAACTTGGAAATAGATTTGTTGTAGATGCAGTTAGCTAAGATGAAGTCATCCAATGTAGGATGGTCCCCTGATCCAATATGATCTGTGTCTTTATAAGAAGAGACTTGGAGAGAGACGAGCACAGAGGGAAGACAGTGTGAAGACACACAGGGAGAAGGTCATGTGGTGACAGAGGGAGGACTTTGAGTGACGTGTCATGGCTGTCAAAGGATGGCTGTCAACATTGGAAGTTGAGAGAAAGGCACAGAGTGGACGCTCCCCTAGAGCCTTCAGAGAGAGCACGGCCCTGCCAACTTCTAGTCTTCAGAACTGTGAGATAATAATTTCCGGTTGCTCTTAAGCACCCAGTTTTGGTACTTTGTTACAGCAGCCCAAGGAAACGAATACTCTAGGGTCTGAGGGTTTTCAATTGCTCTTTCAAGCAGACCACAAACTCCTCTCTTGGTGTAGAAAGCCAGCCAAGCCAAGCAGGCCCAGCTCTCTTTGTTTCTCTATTTCGGAAAGTCTGTGCACTTGGGCTTCCAGGTTCTCCCATTGAAACCAAGCCTTCTGCTGCCGAGTTCTCGGACAAAAATGTTCAAAGATACAAAAAGAGCTTAGAATCCCAGAGGCTTGGGAGCATTAGAAAAGCAAAGCTGTCTTTCTGTTTAGGGAAGGGACAAGAGTCTCTGAATATAAAAAAAATCACAAGTTGTTATTTTTCCTCATGCATCATCAGGTGACATCTTATTATGGGACACCCAGACTCATCACAGGTCATTCCTATACATTGCCTTGGGAACATGGGCAGTTTTATTATGGGTTAGTAAAAATCATGGCACACTGGACCTATAGGCTCTGGCTCAGAAACATCTTTGCTGTGCCTGTCAGTGACCTTCTGTCCCCGATGGGTGGACATTACAATGCCTCCCCCTCCCCCGCCAGTAATTCCAGATCACAGGGCCTAAAATAGGTATCTTTTAGGCGTATAAACCTCAGCTTCTGTTTGTCATGTGTATGAACAAACCCCATGAAACAGACCATGTTACCAAAGTCAGCTTACCATGTTATTTAAACTGGTAATTAAGAGTTGCAAAAAAAAAAAAAAAAAAAAAAGAGTCGTAAAGCTGGCTTCTCCACGGCCAAGCCACTCACATACCCTTGCCAGTTCTGGGCAAAGAAGTCATGGTGGGGGAAAACGGGGCCACAGACACCTGGCACTGTCTTAGATTAGATCATCTTTCAGAAGAAGCAGAAACCTCCAGCAACCTCAAGTCCAGAATGAGCCTCTAGAAGACCTGCTCAAAATAGCACCCTGAGGCTTTGCCTTCGGGGAATGTCCTCCCCCGCTGGCATCCTCTCCTGGCTAGGAGAGGCTGATACCATTAACCCGAGGGAAAAAAGCCTTCTTTATTTGTGTCAGTTGCCCAGTGGACTCAAACCAACCAGGGTTGTCTGCCATCCCATGGTCAGAGTCACTGTAATTTAGGTTGAAAAGAGATATAGGAACTTGTGTGTGAGTAATTGATTTTTCATTTTGGGCTACTTCTAAAGGCAAAATGATCCTAAAGGCATGACTTCTGGTTACTAAAAGAGTTTAAGGTCTATATATACTCATATAAATCCATAGCCAGTCCCTATGTAGGTTTTTTTTTTTTTTTTGAATTGGGGTCTCACTCTGTTGTCCAGGTTAGAGTGCAGGGGCATAATCACACCTCACTGCAGTGAGCTCAGTGACTTCCTGGGGTCAGGAGATCCTTCTGCCTCAACCTCCAGAGTAGCTGAGACTTTAGGTGTGCACCACTATGCCCGGTTAATTTTTCTATTTTCTTGTAGAAACGAGGTCTCGCTGTGTTGCCCAGGCTGGTCTTGAACTCCTGGACTCAAGCAATCCTCTCTTCCCTCAACCTCCCAATGTGCTGGGATTACAGGTGTGATCCACTGTGCCTGGCTGTCCTTGTGTTAAAAACAAAACACATCCATGAATTAACACGGTAGATAAGGATTTTATTTAGAACAGTAGGTCGAGGCTGCGGTGGCTGTGAGCATGCCACTGCACTCCAGCCTGCATAAGTTTTTGCTGTTGTGGGCATTTACGGTGTTAAGTGGAGTCATAAGTAGAATTGGCCCTTGGGAAACTCAAAGGTAGATTAATTAATTTGGTGAACTAGTACTAGGTGGTTATCGGAGTAAGTTCCTGTGATAGGTGCAAAGGAATATGAATGAATAATTGTTACTAAGGGCAAGGGAAGAAAATCAGCTTTATGGTGCATCCCTCACCACAGAGAATACTAAACCTGCATTCTCTTATCGAATCCTGATTATCTCAGAGCTGCGGAGTAACTTGTTGAACTCATTCAACCAGCCAGAAGGCCCAGGGTGGGGTTTAAATCCAAGCCAGCTTAATTCGAAGGGCTGGACATATGCTAACCCTAATTTAAAAAAGATTGATAGCTGCTATAAAGCTATCCAGAGAAAGCTCAGAGTAGGGAGAGATTTATTCCACCTGGGAAAGTCAGGTAAGATTCTGAGATAGAAATCGCATTTGGGTGGGTCCTTCAAAGACAGTAAGATGAAGGAGGGGGATCTTGGCCAAGGGAAACCATTCCACTAAAAGCTCTGAAGTGGGCAAGTGCTGGGGAGGGAGTTAGTATAAAGAATGGCAATCCCCTGGTGCTATGGTTTGACTGTGTCCTCCAAAATGCGTGTGTTGCAACTTTATCGTCTCCACAATAAATAAAAAAAATTAGCTGGGCATGGTGGCACATGCCTGTGGTTCCAGCTACTCGGAAGGCTGAGGCAGAAGGATCCCCGGAGCCCAGCAGGTCGAGGCTGCGGTGGCGGTGAGCATGCCACCGCACTCCAGTCTGGTCAACAGAGTGAGACTCCAACTCAAAAAAAAGGAAAAAGGATTAACGCTTTTGGCTAATTGTATACTGGTCAATATGTATGCAAGGCCAGCAAGAGTGAGGTGAGATACTCTATTAGTGATAACATAAACCACTGTAGACTCTTAGAAAGCAATTTGGGCCAGGTGTAGTGGCTCACTCCTGGAGTCCCAGCTACTCAGGAGGCTAAGGTAGGAAGATGCCTTGAAGACAGGAGTTGGAGGCCAGCCTGGGAAACATAGTAAGAACCCTGTCTCTAATAAAATAAAAATAAAGCGGTTTGACAATATGTTTCAAAACTCATGTCCATACTGGGGTGCCTCGGCAGTTGGTCCTGCCATTGTCCACAGAGGGAAGGTAACCCAGGAGAACTGCCCAGTTGGGTGGAGGAGAGAATGATGAACTTGGCTTTGGGAAGCCTGCTTTTTTTTTTTTTTTTTG
>NW_007255420.1:138315-141676 GCF_000164805.1 Carlito syrichta
TCTGTCGCCCAGACTGGAGTGCAGTGGCCGCTCCCGACCACCGCAGCCTCGACCTGCTGGGCTCCGGCGATCCTTCCACCTCAGCCTTCCGAGTAGCCGGAACTACAGGTGCACGCTACCATGCCTGGCTGATTTTTCGATTTATTGTAGAGATGAGGTTTTGCCAAGTTGCCCAGGCGGGTCTGGAACCCGTGGGCTCAGGCAATTCACTCACCTCAGCCTCCCAAGGAGCGGGATTACAGGCTGAGCCACCGAGCCCGGTTTGACTTTTCTTTTCATGTGTTATCTCAGTTAATCTTCACAAGAACCCTAGACTCTAGTATTATTACTTAAGGCTTGTATGGTATGAGCTAGACAGCTTAGTGTGTGACCCTTCTAGTGAGCCTTCCTGTCACCAGGGTGACCGGACAGATTAAAATGCCTCCAAGGTCTGGGTTAAGTCTTACTGGTGGAAATTAAGACACCTTAGTATGTCGGGAGACTTGCATGATTCCCATTACAATTTTTTACTGTGATTGGTGACTGGGTCTAGCTGCATTTTTTCCCCTGGAGACATGCAGTACCAAGACACACAATTTGTCCTCTCTGCTTTCCCTCTGATTTACCACTGCAGCTCTGTGGGATTGAATACATTTAGTTCTTTCCAGAAATCAGAGCATGAAAAACTGAGAGGATGGGGGAGGTTAGGAAATACCAAGCACTAGGTTGCGTTGGTGGCAGTGGAGTGGTGGGAAAATGTCCCATCAGGAGAGGAGGCCCAGGACAGAGATGAGATGACCTGCCTTCTAATATCACCAAGTGAACAGGGCTACTGCTGGGCATGGTGGCTCACACCTGTAATCCTACCACTTTGGGAGGTGGAGGTAAGAGGATTGCCTGAGTTCGGAGATTCGAGACCAGCCTGGACAAATTAGCGAGACCTTGTCTCTACAATAAATTAAAAAATTAGCTGGGTGTGGTGGTGCACACCTGTAGTTCCAGCTACTTGGAAGGCTGAGGCAGAAGGATTGCCTGAGCCCAGCAGGTCAAGCCTGCTGTGGCCGTGAGCATGCCACTACACTCCAGCCTGGGTGACAGAGTGAGACTCCGACTCAAAAAAAGTGTACCCAGGAACCTGGGCAACAGAAGGGGGAGTGCAAGGAGGAATGAATGTGTTTCCTCCTAAGTCTTCTGAGTGCAGCAGGATCATCCTCCCCTGCCAAGTGCGTTGCTGGGTAGTTCAGAACATGGTCTGTCTGAGCTGGCGTTTTGCACACCAGCCCTGGAGTGATCTGGATCTCCAGGAAGGCGAGTGAGCATGTCTGGAGGTGAAGGATTGGGAAGGCTTATTACTCCCAAAGGGCCTCATCTAGAAATGCTGCCTGGACTTTGGGCTGGTCCAGAAAACCTGTGAGAGTGTGTGTGTGTGTGTGTGTGTGTGTGTGTGTGTGTGTGTGTGTGTGTGTGTGTGCGCGCGCGCGCGCGCGCGTATGTGTGGGTTAGCTCTTCATCAATCTATCACTTATCACTCAGTCACTTTTCCTGATTAGAAAGGGCAGGGGCAGGGACGCCTGGATGCTTATAAAACAAATGGACCTTTTTCCTTGACATTTTATTTATTTTTATTTTTTAAAAGTTTTTGGTTTATTAAGCTGGTCATGAAAAATCCAAACAATGGCCACAGATACCATCACTGCATCATCTTTAGTCCTTTGCCTGTTATCCAATCTCCAGCTCACTTTTTGGCAGCACCAACATTGGCTTTTGCAGTCCCCCTGACTTTCTTCACTCTGTTCTTGCGTTCCTTTCGCTGCTTCCTTGAGGTCTTTTTCTTCTCATACAGGCCATGTCTTGCAGGTCTATGTTTGGGTTCATTTTTCTTTGCATAATCGAAGGAATCATAAATCATGCCAAAGCCAGTTGTCTTGCCACCACCAAAATGAGTTCTGAATCCAAATACAAAGATGACATCTGGTGTTGTCTTGGACGTTTTGGCTAGTTTTCCCCGAATTTCTGTCTTAGGTACTGTTGCCTTCCTGGAGTGAAGGACATCGATGACCATTTGTTTCTGTGGAAGCAGACGGTTGGTCATGAATTTTCTGGTCTGAATAGTTACTGTGTCGTTCATGATGGCTAAAGATCCTCAAGCAGTCAGGGAGGAAAAGAGACTCCTTGACATTTTAAAAGAGACATTTACATGCTTTGTCACTACTTCCACCATTAGAGGAATACACAGGTAGACTGTCAAGTCCCAGTGCTTCCCCCGCTACTCCAAGATCACCATTGAACTTACTTTGTAGTGGGAAGTGGGTACTTTGCCTCTTGCATTCCATGGTTATAGGTGATTTAGGAGGAGTCTCCTGAGTGTAATAAAAATGGGTGTCTATGGAACGCAATTGAATTTGGTGTAGTGGACAGGGCGTTGGACTAAGAGCAAGGTTTCAGTTCTTAACTAGATGATTAGCCTCTGATCTGCCACTCACATGCTGGATCAGAGGCTCTTCCACTTAGTGCCCCAGCCTGGGCCCATTGGGACAGGAGGGGAATTGCCAGACAGGAGCCTGGTGACCAGGATATCCACTCTGACCCATTCCCACTCCACCTTAAGGTATCGGGTCCCAGCCCTGTCTAACCAGGCTTCTCTTTGGGTTTTGACCTTCTTCTGTCTCTAGGATCTTGGTACTTGTGCCATCAGCTTTCTGGTCTTAACTACCTGACTATTGGGCTGCCTCTCTTTCTGATTTGATGCACTAGGCTAATCCACAGAATGTCCATAGGAAGTCTATGGCAAATAACATATAAGAGAGTGGTTAGATAACCAGTGACCATTTACTGAACACTCAATGATCCAGTCATTAGGCTAAGTACTTCAGATGAACTATTAAATTTATTCTTCCCAACATACTTATGAGATTGGGTTTTAAAAGTCTAATAGTGAGGTCGTTTTAGGTTGCAAGTAATGGAAACCCAACTTAAACTGGCTTAAATGATAAGGACATTTATTGGCTCACATAGCTCAAAGGAAATCCAAAGGCAGAATCAGCCTTAAAGTTGGTTGATAGGCTGGGCATGGTGGCTCATGCCTGTAATCTCAGCGATTTGAGAGGTTGAGGTGGCGGGATTGCTTGAAGTTAGAAGTTCAAGACTGACTTGAGCCAGGCTTGGTGGCTCAGCTTGTAATCCTGCGCTTTGGGAGGCTGAGGTGAGTGGATTGTCTGAGCCTGCAGGTTCGAGACCCTCTCGGGCAACTTGGCGAGACCTCATCTCTACAATAAATCAAAAATTAGCTGGGCGTGGTAGTCCACGCCTATAGTTCCAGCTACTTGAAAGGCTGAGGCGGAAAGGATCGCCGGAGCCCAGCAGGTCGAGGCTGCGTGGCTGG
>NW_007255420.1:141772-145772 GCF_000164805.1 Carlito syrichta
TTTTTTTTTTTTTTTTGTAGAGATGCGATCTCGTCTAGGCTGGTCTTGAACTCCTGACCTTAAGCAATCCTCCCACCTCAGGTACTGGGATTATAGGCATAAACCACTATGCCCGGCCAAGTATTTTAGTTTCAAAGATCCAGATCTCCTTCTGACTGCAAAATATGTAAGTGCACAATATTTTATCCCAAATAAGTAATAAAAATTAAAATAGTTTATCCACATTAAAAGCTGAGAAACTCAAACAATATTTATCTTCCCCTGAGTTCATTGATTAAGGCAAACTCCCCCGATTCACCTTAAACTGGGAAAAAGAATCAGAATGAATGTATCAGTTAGGCAGTTTTCAGTTTCAACAACAGCGCAAACTGAGTTACAATAAATGGAATATATTGACTCGCATCTACAGAAAAACCCAGAGCTAGGGCAGGCTTCCTATTAGCTCAGGAAGATCACACCCCCCAAGATCCAGTTTACTTCCTTCTCTCGTCTCTGCCTCTGTGATTCTGCTTTATCCCAAGACTTGCTCATCTCAGGGTCACAAGATGGCTGCCCATGACTCCTGGGCTACATGCTTCCCCATTCATATCTGTTGACAAAGGATGTCACTCAAAGAAACAGAAAATGTTTCTTTCAGAAGTCCCCAGCAATTTTCCTTGAAGACTGGCCTAAACCAATCTCTGTTGGGGGTGGGGGTGAAGAAATAGGCTGACTGGCTTACCCTACGTCATATACCTTGCCCCTAGAGTTGATTCTCAATGGCCAATTAAGACCCAAGGCCTGTAGGAAAGGGAAGGAGAAATGATGCCGGAAGGGGAACCCACTAGTGGTATAGAGAAAAAGGGAAGTAAGAGAGGAATCGAGAAAAAAAAAAAAAAAAAGAACAGCAACCACTTTGCAGGCACAGATTCTTGGGATTTAGCATAATTCTCTAGCCAACCCAAAGTGTCTGTGGGTGGAAAGTTGAAAATCATGTCCTGACAAGGTTCACTGAGTCATCCCTGCCCTCCCAAGCTCCTTCCTCCTCCCTATTTATAGGACACTCTTCTAAGCCTCTCTGAGAGCTAAAATTCTATTTAATTTTTATGTTTATCTGAGGCTTTAGCCACCAGCTAGTATCTCTTCACACAATGAGGGGTGGATCCTGCCTGGAAAACCTTCTTTGGAAGGTCATCATTGTACTTAATTTTCAACATTGAGGGGACTGTATTCAGTCTCAGCCTTATAGCATTCATTCACTGGCTCATTTTACAAGTGTTTATTGAGGGCATACCATGTGCCAGAGATTATTCTATGCCCTGGATCAACAGAATTAAATAAAACTCTCAAAGTCTCTGTCATAGTGAGCTTTCATAGTAGTGGAGGAGATAGAAATAAAAAACATAGCCAGGCTCGGTGGCTCAGCCTGTAATCCTGTGCCTTGGGAGGCTGAGGTGAGTGGATTGCCTGAGCCCGCGGGTTCAAGACCTGCCTGGGCAACTTGGCGAGACCTCATCTCTACAATAAATAAAAAATTAGCCGGGCGTGGTAGCGCGCGCCTGTAGTTCCAGCTACTTGGAAGGCTGAGGCAGGAGGATCGCTGGCGCCCAGCATGTTGAGGCTGCGGTGGCCGGGAGCGGCCACTGCACTCCAGTCTGGGCGACAGAGTGAGACTCCAACTCAAAAAAAAAAGAAAAAGAAAAAAAACAAAAACAAAAACAAAAACATACATTTACACTACAAAGTTAGGAAATGATCAACGCTACAGAGAAAAATAAAATAGGATCAGGAGCAAAGAATATGTGTGGGGGGTTTTTTGTTGAGAGTGATGTAGGAAGGGAAGGCCTCTCTGAGGTGGAACCCACACAGTACCTCACAGTGACACTGAGGAGCCTCTGAATAATTCGTTAATAGACTGGGTCGATCCAGAGTTGGGCCTCCCTCAGCCCGTTTCCCAGAAGCAGGTCTGTTTAGTTCAATCCAGACTGAGTACAAATGCATTGGTCTCCAAAGGAGGGATTAAGGAAGAGGTGGAGAGGTGGTCCTTAGGGTTTATCTGCCTGTTGGCAAACAAGCATTTTCCCCAAACCGGCTCAGGCAGACTCTCTTCCCCTCACTCATGGCTGGTTAGCAAAGCCTTTGCCGATCTAGGGAGCAAAAGCACCCATTTGACCCACGCGTCCTTTGACCTACATGTTTGGGTGGGGATTAGGAGTAGAATGAGTTGTCACTGAAAATATGAGCTTTGTGTATTTAGAAGATAAGTATTTTTTTTATTGCTAATTAGTGTTGGGCTCACACACCTATGTCATGTTGATATGTCAGATTCATTTGTCGTTTCAAACCCAACTGCCTTAATTAATCCTCCGTCCACTCTCTGTTACAGTCTGGCTGTAACTCAGACTGCTAGGCTCTCTGGAAATGGGATTTCTACTTAAGAAATCTTGAATTTTAACTTTTTATGTTTTTGAACTGTAATCTCACTCTGTCACCCAGGCTGGAGTACAGTGACGTACTTATGGCCACCGCAGCCTCGACCTGCTGGGCTCAGGGGAACCTTCTGCCTCAGTTTTCCAAGTAGCTGGAGCCACAAGCGTGCACCACTACGCCCAGCGAATTTTTTGATTTATTGTAGAGACGAGGTCTCACCATGTTGCCCAGGTTGGTCTTGAACCCCCGGGCTCAGGCAATCCTCTTGCCTCGGCCTCCCAAAGTACTGGCATTACAGGCGCAAGCTGAGTTGGGTCTCACTCTGTCACCCAGGCTGGAGTGCAATGGCACAATCACAGCTCATCCCAGCCTCAAACTCCCGGGCTCAAGCTATCCTCCTTCCTCTGTCTGGAACTATAGGCATGAGCCACCATGCCCGACTAATTTTTTATTTTTTGTAGAGACAAGGTCTTGCCCTGGTCTCCAACTCCTGGGCGCAAGCAATCCTCCCACCTCAGCCTCCTGAAGTGCTGGAATTACAGGCATGAGCCATCATGTGTGGCTTTGAATTTTAAAACTAAATCTACAGTTTGAAGCCTGTTCGAGAATATCTCACTTGGTGAATCCAAGAACTAACCTCTCCAAAGTGAACTCATGAAATGGGGAAGTGGGTGAACACTGTCCTTCTCACATTTTCCAAGAATTGGCCTTGGTATCATTGTTTTCCCTGAAGTCATTTTATCTGAGTTCATCCTCTCCCCTCAGGAAGTAGACAACTCTTCCTCTTTGGTGTCCAGGTAAGACCTTTATACAGGTATCAGTGTCTCTGACTTAATTTTAACTTTATTGCAACAGTTTGTCCGCCTATCTACCCTCATATTGACTCTCTCTCACCAGCCAGTGAGACGTTGGGACACAGATCCCCAACCCCATTGCTATGCATGTCCTCAGCACTCAGCATCTTGCCTGGTACATACTTGGTGCTCTTTGAGAAATGATGTGAAAGACTAATTTTAAAAAAATGAAATACTTAATAATTTTTAATTAGATCTTATCTGACTCACATAATTATGTTACAGTGAGGTGAATTCCATGTCAATATTTAAGAAAAATCTAGGTTGGGCGCAGTAGCTCAAACCTGTAATCCCAGCACTTTGCAAGGTTGAGGCGAGAAGATGGCCTGAAACTAAGGGCTCAAGACCAGCCTGGGCAACTTGATGAGACCTCGTCTTTACAATAAATGAAAAAATTAGCTGGGTGTCGTGGCTCGTGCCTACAGTTCCAGCTACTTGGAAGGCTGAAGTGGAAGGATTGCCTGAGCCCAACAGGTTGAGGCTACAGTGGTCGTGAGCATGCCACTGTACTCCAGCCTGGGTGACAGAGTGAGACTCCACCTAAAAAAAAAAAAATCAAAACCAGAAAAATCTAATTGATGATAAATCTAGAAAATTCTGGTAAATCTGGTAGATTCTGGTAAATTCTGATAAATGTAGAAAATTCTGTCATTGATTTTTTCCTGAAGAGTGAGAAAAGACGGTCATTGTTCAATTTTATTTTATTTTTTTTTTTATTTTTTTTTTTTTTGAGTTGG
>NW_007255420.1:145792-146104 GCF_000164805.1 Carlito syrichta
ACCTCAGCCTCCCAAAGGCGCGGGATTACAGGCTGAGCCACCGAGCCCGGCTCATTGTTCAATTTTAATAGCAGAATATCTTTGGAACATTAGTGTCCCCTGATAATAAATCTGATAAGTGTGGCCTTAATGAGTAAGTATTCTAATATAAACAATATTGTGACCTTAAAAATAATAATGATGGTAGCGCATGCCTGTAATTCCGGCTACTAGGAAGGCGGAGGCGGAGGGATCGCTGGAGCCCAGCAGGTCGAGGCTGCGGTGGCTGGGAGCGGCCACTGCACTCCAGTCTGGGCGACAGAGTGAGACTCA
>NW_007255420.1:146124-148136 GCF_000164805.1 Carlito syrichta
TTTTTTGAGGTGGGTTCTTGCTCTGTCACCCAGGCTGGAGTGCAGTGGCACAATCACAACTCACCACAGCCTCAACTTCCTGGGCTTAGGTGATCCTTCCACCTCAGCCTCCCAGTAGCTGGGACTATAGGTGTGTACTACCACATTCGGCTGTTTTTGATTTATTGTAGAGATGAGGTCTCGCGAAGTTGTTCAGGCTGGCCTTGAATCCCTGGACTCAGACAATCCTCTTGTCTTGGCCTCTCAAAGTGCTAGGATTACAGGTGTGAGCCACAATTCCTGGCCACTTTCAAGATTTCGAATGAAGTTCTTAAAGTATCTGCAGATTCAAGATGTCTGGAGATTGGGGTGTGTGAGGCAGGGTCAGGAGGTGGGGGATTTTAAGTTCTTCCAGATCTTGTCTTCAGTGCAATTCAATCTGTATTTGTCATGCTCATGTCCTTGCTGATCTATGACCCCTGATGGGCCGTGGTGATAAGACTGAGACCAGGGAAGGGGAAGAATTAGGTTATAAGCTAACCTCTCATCTCTGGCTGACTTTTCTTATTTCCGTTGCCTGTGGCTGGTTTATTTAACCTGCCCCTGGCAAAGAATTTTCAGTGACCATAACCAGGCTAATCCCGCCAACGAGCTTAAGCTAAGAATAAATGCAGCCCTGGGGACCATGGTCATTAAAAACACCTGCGTTAGGATTGTAGCCACCCCCCACAGACCCACATCCGAAATCCTTGGAGCCAGATGGATTTCAGGATTCAGAATGTTACCTTCCACCCCTAGTGGACTCTCTTGTAGTATTGTGTAATCAAGCATCTTAGTATTTCTGAAGCCCAAGGATGGATATGCACATAGAATGAGATAAAGTCTATAAATAGGTTCATGTCAGTTCAGGCTAGGTCAGGCTTTGACTCCCACTGAGTTATGTAATAAGTCATGTTTGGGAGCTTCTTGAATTTCAGGATTGTGGATCAGCAATAACAGACCCTTACCCACTTCATGCCACCGTCACCCCGTTTTCTCCTTATTACTCATCTGAAAGACAAAGCATATTCTTGTGAGCTTGCTGGAGTTCAGGATTACCAACGTCAGACTCCTTAGAAGGACATGTTATGTCATCATCCTCTCAAATGGAAATGCGTAGCTTTTGAGCCTGAAGAATTACCTTTAGGTGTTCATAATAAAAACTGGTTTATCATCCGGGCACAGTGGCTCATGCCTATAATCCCAGCACTTTGGGAGGCAGAGGTGAGAGGATTGCCTGAGCCCAGGGGTTCAGGATCAGACTGGGCAACTTGGCGAGACTTTGTCTCTACAATAAATAAAAAAAATTGGCCTGGTGTGGTAGCGCACGCCTGTGGTTCCAGTTACTTGGAAGGCTGAAGTGGGACGTTCGCTTGAGCCCAGTAGGTAGAGGCTGCGGTGGCTGTGAGTATGTCACTGCACTCTATCCTGGGTGACAGAGTGAGACTCTGACTCAAAAACAAACAAACATGGGAGGTGGAGGCGAGAGGATCGCCTGAACCCAGGGATTCGAGACCAGCCTGGGCAACTTGGCAAGACCTCGTCTCTACAATAAATCAAAAAATTAGCCGGACATTGTGGTGCATGCCTGTAGTTCCAGCTACTTGGAAGACTGAAGTGGAAGGATCTCCTGAGCCCCAGTAGGTGGAGGCTGCAGTGGTCCTGAGCGTGCCATCGCCCTCCAGCCTGAGCAACAGAGTAAGACTCCAACTCAAAAACAAACAAGCAAACAAACAAAAAACTTGTTATCAATTAGCTGAGTGTGGAAGGGTCACCTGAGCCCGGGAGACTTTGATAAGCTGTGATCGTGCTACTGCACTCCAGCCTGGGAGACAGAGTGAGACCCTGACTCAAAAACAAAAAACAAGAAAACAAGAACTGGTTTATGAAAGTTTGGCAAATGAGCAAGTTCCCAAGAATGTTGGAATTTTGTAGATGGAGGGGCCTTGAGGGGGGTGGGTGTGGTGGTGGGGGGGTGGAGGATGTTCTTCCAT
>NW_007255420.1:148156-161199 GCF_000164805.1 Carlito syrichta
CATGGCTTACTGCAGCCTCAGTTCTTGGGCTCAGGCAATTCTTCTGCCTCAGCCTCTTGAGTGGCTGGGACTACCGACACATGCCACCACGCCCAGTTAAATTTTAACTTTTTGTAGAAGTGAGGTCTTGCTCTGTTGCCTAGGCTGGTCTCAAACTCCTGGGCTCAGGCAATTCTCCGGCCTCAGCCGCCCAAAGTGTTGGCATCCTAGGCATGAGCCACCACACTGGCCAGGTGTTCGTTTCTCTAAGGGACAGATGGGGGAGACAGGAGGACTGCGGTGCAGGCTTTGTGCTGGGAAGTCTCCATTTGAGCTGGGTGACAGAGAGCTGGGAATCTAAAACTAGAGGCTTGATTTTGAGTTGTATGTCCTGAATAATGAAAAGTTGCTGAAAGTTTTTGAGCAGAGACTGATGGGATGAAAATGTGGCCTCAATAACAAGCATGAACTGCTTTGCTGAGCTCACCGTCCCCTTCAGCCTTTGGAGCTCTGTTCTACTTTGTCCTTTGCCTGAAATGCCCTTCCTGGGCTGCTTCCCGGGCACTCTCCCGCTCATCTTTCAGGACCCAGCTCAAATGTCACCTGCTTTGTGGAAGCCTCCCCTGGCCTCCCCGGGGTGCATTAACGACTCCTTTCTCTGAGACCCCACAATCCTTTGCACACATCTGAGGGCAATTTTCTCATTGCACTGTGACTTCCTCCAGGGCAGACCCTGAACCTTTTGTTTTTTTGATCGGCCCATGGCACAATGCTTGTCCCGCAAGGGTTCAAAGTAATTGTTGATTGAATAAATGCTGTTGCTTATGCGTCTCCTATCATCTCCTGTTTTTTGTTTTGAGTCAGCTCACTCTGTCACCCAGGTTGAAATACAGTGGTGCTATCCCAGTTCACCAGAGCTTTGACCTCCTGGGTTCACGCAATCCTTCCGCCTTAGCCTTCCCGGTAGTTGGAACTACAAGTGTGTGCCGCCACACCTGGCTAATTTTTTTTAGAGGTCAGTTCTCGCTACATTGCCCAGGCTGATCTTGAACTCTTGGGCTCAAGCAATCCTTCCCCTTTGGCCTCCCAAAGTGTTGGGATTACAGGTGTGAGCCACCATGCCTGGCCTGGTCATTGGAATGATCAATCTTACTTGGATTAAGTTTGGGATGTGGGAGTTGCCATCATCCTGCAATAAAGAAGTATGGAATTGTGTGAAAATGAGACTTATAATATGTCCAAGTTCTAGTCCTTGGTACCTGTGAATGTCACTTGGAAAAAGAGTCTTTGCAGCTGTAATTGAGGTAAGTATTCCCAAATGAGATCATCCTGGGCCGGGCTTGGTGGCTCAGCCTGTAATCCTGTGCTTTGGGAGGCTGAGGAAGTGGATTGCCTGAGTCCGCGGGTTCGAGACCCGCCTGGGCAACTTGGCGAGACCTCATCTCTACAAAAAATTAGCCGGACATGGTAGCGCGCACCTGTAGTTCCAGCTACTTGGAAGGCAGAGGCGGAAGGATCGCCGGAGCCCAGCAGTTCGAGGCTGCGGTGGCCGGGAGTGGCCACTGCACTCCAGTCTGGGCGACAGAGTGAGACTCCAACTCAAAAAAAAAAAAAAGAGATCATCCTGGATTGGGTGGGCCCTAAATTCCATGAAGGGGGTCCTTTTATAAGAAAGAAAAGAGGATATAGAAACACAGAAAGGAGAAGGCCATGGAACAACAAAGGCAGAGATGAGGTAACTACAAGCCAGGGAGTACTGAGGATTACTGATAGCCCCCAGAAGTCAGGAGACAAGTGTGGAATGGAGTCTCCATCAAAGCCTCCAACAGGAACCAACCCTGTTGTCACCTTGATTTTGGACATACTGGCCTCCTGAGCTATGAGAATAAATTTCAAATTTGTGGTAATTTGTATGGCAACCCTACAAGATTAATACAAATGCCACTGATGATTTTAAACAGTGTCATTCAATGGCCTATGGGGATGTTGAGAAACAAGGTAGCATGAAGGTTAGGGGCTCAGGACTGGAGTCAGACAGGTGTAGTTTCAGCTCTATCCTCTAAGCCTTAGTTTCCTCATCTGACAAATGGAAATGGTGTAATATTAGTACCTAGCTGCTATAGATGGAATGTTTGTGATTCTCACTCACCCCCAAATTCATATATTGAAATTGTAACCCCAATGTGATGATATTAGGAGGTAGAGCCTTTGGTAGCTGATGAGGCCATGAGGATGGAGCCTTCATGAATGGGATTAGTGCCCTTATAAAAGAGGTCTGAGGGAGCTTGTTCACTCCTTCTGCCCTATGAGGACACAGGAAGAGGCCATCTATGAAACAGAGGGCCCTCACCAGAAACAGAATCTGCTGGTGCTTTGGTTTTGGACTTCCCGGCCTCCAGAACTGTGAGCAATACATTTCTGTTGTTTATAAGTTACCCAGTCTAAGGCCTTTTGTTCCAGCAGCTGAACAGACTAAGACAGTGTCCTTATAAAAGATATACTGGAGAATTCACTTGCCCCTTCTGCTATGTGCAATTATGGCAAGAAGATGACAATTGATAAACCAGGAAGCAGGCCTTCATGACATACTAAATCAGCTGAGAGCTTAGTCTTGGTCTTCCAGCTGGGAGGACTGTGGAGAAAAAAATATGTTGTTTAAGTCACCTAGTCTATGGTATTTTTGTCATAGCAACCTGAATAGACTAAGATACGGCCACAGAAGGCTCTGGCAGGTGGTAAAGAGACAATAGACACAGCGTACTTAGTATGCACACAGGAGACACTCAATAAATGTTATTAGTCAATTATTAGACGGAGACAAGAGTTTACCAGCCTGCAAATGTTACCATCACCACATGGGCAATATATTTGAAAGTGATATTCAACCCTCAAGCTGCTGAGAACTTAGAGCAGCTGTTTTTCTTTTTAACGTCCTTCTATGTGTAAAGCTTACTTCCTTTAGGTCATATATTTGTACTGATTTGCAGGCGTCTGGCAAGTTATCGGAATAATTGAAATTCAGAGCTTATCAGTTATCTAGTGAAGTGTTTTCAACCTGGGATACCTAGAGGGCTCAGGCTCTCTGAATACAGTAACAGAAGTTCTCAGGCTCTTTTCAATATAGGCATACTTCGTTTTATTGAGTTGCTTTGCAGATATTGCTTTTTTGTGTGTGGCAACTCTGCTTCACAGAAGTTTATTTATTTATTTATTTTTTGAGTTGGAGTCTCACTCCGTTGCCCAGGCTGGAGTGCAGTGGCACACTCATGGCCACCCCAGCGTAGACCTGCTGGGCTCTGGTGATCCTTTTGCCTCAGCCTTCCAAGTAGTTGGAACTACAGGCACGTGCTACCACGCCCAACTCATTTTTGATTTATTGTAGAGATGAGGTCTCGCCAAGTTGCCCAGGCGGGTCTCAAACCCACGGGCTCGGCAATCCTCTAACCTCGGTCTCCCAAAGTGCTGGTATTACAGGCTGAGCCACTGAGCCTGGTCAGGCCATTTTGTTTTCAACAGCACTTGCTCAGTTTGTGACTCACATTTTAGTAATTCTCGAAATATTTCAAATTTTTTATTATTATAATGTCTGTTACAGTGATCTGTGGTGAGTGATCTTTGTTACTATTGTAATTGTTTTGGGGAACCATGAATAACGCCATCATCAGATGTCCAACTTAATGGATGAATGTTGTGTGTGTTCTGAGTGCGCCATCGACTATCTGTTCCCCCCTCTCTTTCCCTCTTCCCGGGCCTCCCTGCTCCCTGAGACACAACAATATTGAAATTAGGCCAATCAGTAACAACACTACAGTGGCCTTTACGTATTCAAGTGAAAGGAACAGTCACATCTCCCACTTTAAATCAAAAGCTAGAAATGATTTCGCTCTGTGAGGAAGGCATGTCAAAAGCCAAGACAGGCTGAAAGCTAGGCCTCTTGCACCAAATCGTTAGCCAAGTTGTGAATGCAAAGGAAAAGTTCTTAAAGGAAATAATAAGTGCCGCTCGGATGAACACATGAGCGATAAGAAAGTTAAACAGCCTTATTGCTGACATGGAGAAAGTTTGAGTGGCCTGGATAGAAGATCAAACCAGTTACAACATTCCCTTAAGCCAAAGCCTAATCCAGAGCAAGGCCCTAACTTTCTTCAACTCTATAAGGTTGAGAGAGGTAAGGAAACTGTAGAAGAAAAGCTTGAAGCTAGCAGAGGTTGGTTCATGAAATTTAAGGAAAGAAGCCATCTCAATCCTATAAAAGTGCAAGGTGAAGCAGCAAGTGCTGATGGAGAAGCTGCAGTAAGTTCTCCAGGAGATCTAGCTGAGATCAGATTTTCAGTGCAGACAAGACAGCCTTCTGTTGGAAGAAGATGACACCTAGGGCTTTTTTTTTGAGTCAGAGTCTCACTGTTGCCCAGACGGTAGTGCAGTGGCATGCACTCACGGCCACCGCAGCCTCAACCTACTGGCCTCAGGTGATCCTTCCACCTCAGCCTTCCAAATAGCTGGAACCACGGGCGTGCGCCACCACACCCAGCTAATTTGTTTTTTTATTTATTTATTGTAGAGACGAGGTCTTGCCAAGTTGTCCAGGCTGGTCTCAAACCTCTGGGCTCAGGCAATCCTCTTGCCTCAGCCTCCCAAAGTGCTGGGATTACAGGCGTGAGCCACTGTGTCTGGCAAACCATCTAGGACTTTCTTTTTTTTTTTTTCTTTTTGAGTTGGAGTCTCACTCTGTCGCCCAGACTGGAGTGCAGTGGCCGCTCCCGGCCACCGCAGCCTCGACCTGCTGGGCTCCGGCGATCCTTCCACCTCAGCCTTCCAAGTAGCTGGAATCACAGGCATGCGCTACCACGCCCGGCTGATTTTGTGATTTTATTGTAGAGATGAGGTCTCGCTGCCCAGGCGGGTCTCGAACCCACAGGCTCAGGCAATCCACTTACCTCAGCCTCCCAAAGGCACAGGATTACAGGCTGAGCCACCAAGCCCGGCTCCATCTAGGACTTTCATAGCTAGAGAGCAGCAGTTAATGCCTGACTTCAAAGCTTCAAAAGACAGATTGACTCTCTCATTAGGAGCTCATGCAGCTGGTGACTTTAAGTTGAAGCTAATGCTCACTTGCCATTCTGAAAATCCTGGTTCCCTTGAGAATTATGCTAAATCTACTCTGTCTGTGCTGCATAAATGAAACAATGAAGCCTGGATGATAGCATGTGTGTTTATAACATACTTTACTCGGTATTTTAATCCCACTATTGAGACCTACTGTTCAGAAAGAAGGGTTCCTTTTCAACTAATATTCCTCATTGACAATGCACCTGGTCACACCAAGGTGGCAATTTCTGGTGGAAATATACGAGAAGATTTATGATGCTGTCGTGTCTGCTAACAGCATCCATTCTGCAGCCTATGGACAAGGAGTAATTTCGACTTTTAAGTCTTATTATTGAAAAAATACATTTAGTAAGGTTATAGCTGCTATACATAGTGATCCCAATAATTCATCATTCTAGATACCATTAAGAACATTCATGATTCATGGGAGGAGGTCAACATATCAACATGAACAGGACTTTGGAGCAAGGTGATTCTGACACTCATGAATGACTGAGAGATTCCATACTTCAGTGGAGAAAGTAGCTGTAAATGGGATGGGAATAAGAGAACTAGAGTGAAAAATGGAGGCTGAAGATGTGACTGAATTTCTGCAATCTCATGATAAAATTTGAATGCATGAAGAGTTGCTTCTGATGGAAGAGCAAAGGAAGTGGTTTTTTGAAACGGAATCTACTTCCAGTGAAGACGCTGTGAACATTGTTTAAATGACAATAAAGGATTTCGAATATCATTTAAACTTTGTTGATAAAGCAGTGGTAGAGTTTGGGAGGGCTGACTCCAATCTTGATAGAAATTCTACTATGAATCAAATGCTATCAAATATCATCACATGCTACAGAGAAATCTTTCCTGAAGGGAAGAGACAACCAATGCTGAAAATGTCACTGTTGTCTTATTTTAAGAAATTGCCACAGTCACTCCGAACTCAGTGGTCACCACCCTCATCAGTCAGTAGCCATGAACATCAAGACAAGACTCTCCACCAGCAAAAATATTGTGATTCATTACATTTGTTAGCATTTTTTTAACAATAAAGTATTTTAAAATTATAATACCAGCCGGGCATGGTGGCTCACGCCTGCAATCCCAGCACTTTGGGAGGTGGAAGTGAAAGGATTGCCTGAGCCCAGGGGTTCGAGACCAAACTGGGCAATATAGTGAGCCCTTGTCTCTACAAAAAATCAAAAAATTAGCTGGGTGTGGTGGTGCATGCCTGTAGTTCCAGTTACTTGGAAGGCTGAGGGGGAAGGATTGCCTGAGCCCAGAAGACCGAGGCTGAGGTGGCTGTGAGCATGTCACTGCACTCCAGCTGGGTGACAGAGTGAGACTCCAACTCAAAAAAAGAAAATTATAGTATGTATAGACATTGTTTATTTAGACATAATGCAATCCCACTTAATAGACTACATTATAGTGAAAATATAACTGTTAAATGCACTGGGGAACCAAAAAGTTAATGTGACCTGCTTTACTGCAATATTCACGTAGTTGCCGTGGTCTGGAACTGAGCCTGCAATATCTCTGAGGTATGCCTGTATTTCAGGAAGTCTAACAACAATTGTACATCATTGTCTGTGGGAAGAGAGTATAGTATAACTGAAATGGCAATTTTTTTCATTTAATGGAATGACATTTGCTAAGTGTGGTACACTGATTATGTAAGAAAAAAATGAATTGACATATATAGCTTGTGTCAGATAAAAATTTACAGAACATCGGGAAAATAGATGAAATAATAAAAGTGTCTTTCTAGCAATGTGTTCCAGCCATTTAACGTTATATCATGTTATGTGTTACATTGTGTTCTCTCCAGGACCCAATAGAGGCCCAAAGAGGTTGCATAAATTATCTGTGGTCACAGTTATTTAGTGGCAGAGCCAAAATTATCAGACAGGATTTTGACTCCCAATTCAGGTATCTTTTTCAACAGAGGATTCTCAGATGTTCAGTATATATGGTTCATCCGTTTGTTCGACACAGAAATGTGACCTGGCTAGACACTGTCACTATATTCATAGGGTTCACAGTCCAGGTGGGGACACAGTCATAGGACTCCTCGGGCACCAAGTGGCAGAAACCCAGCTTCTACCTGCTTTTTACCTTTCTGTCTTTTCCATGTGTTGGCTTCATTCTTTTCTCCCTCTTCTCCCTCCTCCCGTCCCCTCCACTCCCCTCCAAGGTCTCCTAAAAAAGGTGAGAACTTTTTTGATTGGGTATAGACAATGTGCTATTTACTTATTTATTTATTTGAGTTGAGGTCTCACTCTGTTACCCAGGCTGGAGTACAGTGGCACGATCATGGCTCACTGCAGTCTTGACCTCTTGGGCTCAGGTGATCTTCCCACCTCAGCTTTCTGAGTAGCTGGGACTACAGGTAGTGCCACCATTTAAGTACAGTGATTGGAAGTATTTAATTAGGGACCAGACATAATTAGACTTGAGTATGTTTCATCCACTGAAAAATTAGGTCATGAGGCACACTACTGGTAAAAAATGATAAAGGTGAACCATGTACAATGAATTCTATTTTCTTATTGGTTTATGTTATGCAATTTGTAATTCTGTTCCCATGGAGGAAAATATTAGGCTACACCCAGTTACTGCTCAGACGTTGCTAGGGCAAGGGCCCACTAGCCCGTGGTGGGCAGGGATTCAGGGATCTGGGTGTACGGTCTCTCCAATGTGCCATCTGCTGCTTTCTCCTGAAATATTTTTGGTTCTGTTCATTCAACAGAAAGATTTGACCCCAGAGCAGTGAGGGAAAGCCCCCATTCTGCAGTGTGCCTGCCACTTCTCTGAGATGCCAGCTGTCACCAGATTCCAGAATCCTGCTGCACCAGGTGAGGGTTAATTCTGCTCTTTCCAATTTGTCAATTTGGTTCTCTATGTCTGGACAAAAACTATGTTCCTGTTGGACTTGGTTATTCCTTCCCTTTTTTTTTTTTTTTTATCAATTATACCATCTATCAGGTCGGTCAGCAATATATTGTTATTTTCACATAACTCTAATTTTTCTTTTTTCTTTTTTTTTTTTTTGAGTTGGAGTCTCACTCTGTTGCCCAGACTGGAGTGCAGGGCCGCTCCCGGCCACCGCAGCCTCGACCTGTTGGGTTCCGGCGATCCTTCCACCTCAGCCTTCTGAGTAGCTGGAACTACAGGCACACGCTACCACGCTCAGCTAATTTTTTTTTAAATTTATTGTAGAGATGAGGTCTCACCAAGTTGCTCAGGCAGGTCTCAAACCCGTGGGCTCAGGCAATGCACTCACCTCGGCCTCCAAAAGTGCTGGGATTACAGGCTGAGCCACCAAGCCAAGCCATTTTTTCTTTTTTTTTTTTTGAGTTGGGGTCTTACTCTGTGACTCAGACTGGAGTGCAGCAGCACAGTCATGGCTCACCGCAGCCTCAAACTCCTGGACTCAGGAGATCCTCCTTCCTCAGCCTCTGGAGTAGATGGGATTATAGGTGCTCTCTACTGCACCCGCTCAAGTAACTAGCTGATTTGCAATACTGACAGTAGACCTGTGTCATCACGTTTCCTTTGAGGGTGGCAAATTGGAAAGTGTATTTCAGTTTTCAAATTGCGATGAGAAACATTTTTCAAAGCCTTTCATTTATTAAAATCTTAAGTGCATAGTAAAAATATGTTTTGATATGATTTAAGGAGCATTTTAAAAGCATTTCTGAGCCGGACTCAGTGGCTCAGCCTGTAATCCTGTGCCTTTGGGAGGCTGAGGTGAGTGGATTGCCTGAGCCCGTGGGTTCGAGACCCGCCTGGGCAGGCGAGACCTCATCTCTACAATAAATCAAAAAATCAGCCGGGCGTGGTAGCGCGCGCCTGTAATTCCGGCTACTCGGAAGGCTGAGGCGGAAGGATCGCTGGAGCCCAGCAGGTCGAGGCTGCGGTGGCCGGGAGTGGCCACTGCACTCCAGTCTGGGCGACAGAGTGAGACACCATCTCAAAAAAAAAAAAAAAAAAGGTATTTCTGTTGACCAGGTGCGGTGCTCACACTTGTGATCCCAGCACTTTGGGAGGCTGAGGTGGGAGAATCACTTGAAGCCAGGAATTTGAGACTAGCCTGGGCGACATAGTGAAACAGTATCTCTAAAAACAAACAAACAAACAAAGTAAAACAAAACAAAAAGAATTAAAAAAGTTGAAGAAAAAAGACTTTCTATTCAAGAACTTTTCTCACACTGGCCACTGGCCAACATTCCCACGTTAGTCTTGTCTTCTTTTCAGGCATTGAAGGCTACCATTATTACAGCGTAATTTATGCCTTAGCAGGATAATCTATGTCATCACTGCATTCTCATTTTCATCTAGATCAAATATAGTTATTGTTTTGGTCCCTATCGTCATGAGCAGCCTGGCTACTCCCCTGTTCCCTCTCTCCAGGCTGCAGGCTTTCCTTCCTTCCTTCTTAGTTGGTCACAGAGTCAAAGGTTTTCCTTTTTCCTAGGCCCTTCCGCTTGCTCCCTGAGGTGAGAAGGCCAAGGCTTCAATTTATCTGAGGGGAAGATAGAAATCTCCTCTCAATAGTTTAGCCAGCTCACATTGGTAGGCCAAGCCCAGAAGCTTGCCCAGGTCCTCTGGAGACTAGTGTAGGCCCCAGAGGGACAGGATCCTGGAGAAGCTGGCTTATGAAGGAACAGTGATAGGCAGACAGAAGCTGGGCCTTGCCTGAAGTTAGGCAGTGTCTTTGGGTCAGAAAGGAGGGCGGGGAGCGGAATGCAGAGAGAGAGGCATGGGCAACTTTTACTTGCTTCAGGACCTTGTCCAATACCGCCTTCACTGACACGTGGATTCTTTTTTTTTTTTTGAGTTGGAGTCTCTCTGTCGCCCAGACTGGAGTGCAGTGGCCGCTCCTGGCCACCACAGCCTCGACCTGCTGGGCTCCAGCAATCCTTCCGCCTCAGCCTTCCGAGTAGCCGGAATTACAGGCGTGCGCTACCACGCCTGGCTGATTTTTTGATTTATTGTAGAGATGAGGTCTCGCTGCCCAGGCGGGTCTCGAACCCGCGGGCTCAGGCAATCCACTCACCTCAGCCTCCCAAAGGCGCGGGATTATAGGCTGAGCCACCGAGCCCGGCTCACATGGATTCTTTCTATGCATTCTTGCCCCACGAATCCGAGCAGGGGGTTGTCGCTTGTTTGTGGAACCACCCTTGGTATACACTGCATGGATAAGAAGTGAATTCCGAGACCGGCACCTTGTGTCACCCTGGGTGGATGTTGTTCTATGAGCAATGGATGAGGGTTCCACATCTCATCTCTCCGGCCCACCCTGCCCACTCCAGTTTCTTTACCCCATGTTTTACACGATAATCCCTCGAGTGTTCAAAACTGATTTTTTTTGAAACCTGAAGAAAAACACATTTCTTCTCTTTCATTTTTAGTTATCACAGCACTGAAGCATTTGATTAAAAAGCAAAACAAGAAGCAAACACATGAGTCCAAATTATGCCCTCCATGGATAGGAACCGTGGGTGTGGATTAAAGAACTGAGTGGTTCACAGGAAGAAAGTAACATGGATTTTTTAGAATAGATAGAGAAGAAAAGTAGGTCACATTTCCAACCTCTCAATCCTGTCATTGTCCCTTTAAAACTCTTATTGTCAGTGTTTGGTGAAGTCTGTGCAAAGCTATGGATACTGAACTGATGCTCTGGGTAAAATAAGGAGCTTAGCATTTGAGGAAGTGTGGTTGAATTTTGGGTCTCCATAAAGACATTCTAAGAAAGAGTCAAATACTTTTATTTCCACTCTCTTTCTTATTTCAGTTCAAAGCTAAAGGATCCTCAAGTAGCATTTTGCCATTTTCATGGGAGGAAGAATTCAAATTTGATCATAAGAAACTAAGGTTTTAGAATAGGTTTTTTTTTTTTTTTAAATTTTGCCAGTCATGATGGTTCATGCCTGTAATCCCAGCACTTTGGGAGGCAGAGGTGAGAGGATTGCCTAAGTCCATGGGTTTGAGACCAGCCTGGGCAACTTGGTGAGACCTTATCTCTAAAATAAAAATTAAAAAAAAATCTGGGTGTAGTTGGTGCATGCCTGTAATTCCAGTTACTTGGAAGGCTGAGGTGGAAGGATTGCCTGAGCCCAGCAAGTCAAGGCTGTGGTGGCTGTGAGCGTGCCGCTGCACTCCAGCCTGGGCAACAGGGTGAGACTCTGACTTAAAATAAAATAATAAATAAATAAAAATTTTAAAAAAGAGATAGGGCCTTGCTCTCTTACCCAGGCTGGGGTGTAGTGGTGCGATCACAGCTCATTGCAACCTCAAGCTCTTGGGCTCAAGTGATCCTCCTGCCTCAGCCTCCCAAGTTGCTGGAACTACAGGCACATGCCACCATGCCTGCCTAATAGTATTATAATGAGACATTCTCTCTCT
Organism: Carlito syrichta; assembly: GCF_000164805.1. Classification (NCBI taxonomy): domain Eukaryota; kingdom Metazoa; phylum Chordata; class Mammalia; order Primates; family Tarsiidae; genus Carlito; species Carlito syrichta. Next base: position 159,641 of record NW_007255420.1, read on the forward strand.
TTTTCTGAATCAAATCTAGATGAACTAAGGACATAGTCATTTCTTTTTTTTTTTTTTTGAGTTGAAGTCTCACTCTGTCGCCCAGACTGGAGTGCAGTGCCGCTCCCAGCCACTGCAGCCTCGACCTGCTGGGCTCTGGAGATCCTTCCTCCTCAGCCTTCCAAGTAGCTGGAACTACAGGTGCGCGCTACCATGCCCAGCTAATTTTTTGATTTATTGTAGAGGTGAGGTCTCACCAAGTTGCCCATGCGGGTCTCGAACCCGCGGGCTCAGGCAATTCACTCACCTCAACCTCCCAAGGTGTGGGATTACAGGCTGAGCCACCGAGCCTGGCTGGACATAGTCATTTCAATAATTCTGTTTTTCTCCCACCAAGATTGACAACATGCTTTCTATGTCTGTATTAGTTTCTTATACGTGCCCTAACAAATAACCCCAAACTTGGTGACTTAAAACGACAGACGTTTATTCTCTCACTGACTTGGTGGTTAGAAGTCCAAAATCAAGGTGTCAGTGGGACCACGCCACATCAGAAGGCTCTAGGGGAGAGTCCTTCTTGGCCTCTTCCAGCTTTTGGCGGCTCCAGGTGCAGCTCTTCTTGTGGCTGCATCACTCCATCTCTTCCTCCATTTTCACATGGCCTTCTCCTCTGTCTGTGTCTTCTCTTCTCCTATCCCTTGCAAGGACACTTGTCATTGGATCGAAGCCCCACCCAGATAATCCAGAATGATCTCATCTCCAGATCCCTCTTTTTTTTGGTTGGAAAATATAGTTTATTTGAAAGTAAATAGGAGAGAGAAAGAGAGAGATTCACCTCCCCAAGGTAGGGAAGAGGGCAAAAGCTTGGGAACATGGCGGCCATAACCATGTGGCCAGACCAGAGTTTAACAAAGCAGTGTTCCTCCAGATCCTTAAGTATATCTGCAAGGACTTAATTTCCAGCTATGGCCATATTCACAGATTCTAGGATGTGGGCACATCTTTTTGGGGACCATCACATAACCCAGTACAATGTGGAGACACTACATCTGGTTCTGTAGAGAGAAGGCAGCTGTGCTCTCTGGGTCGTGGCTGCGAGTGTGTGTTGGTGTTGGAGACAGATGTAAACAGGTCTACATTTGGAAGCAGGGGCTTGCATTTCTGGATGGGCTTCTCTCAACAGAGATTATAGGCAGTTGCTGCCTGACCTGTGCCTTCGGTAGCATTTGTGTTTTCATTTTATAGGAAATATATGCTCAATGCAGAAATTTAGGAGCACAAATAAGTGAAAAAGAAACAAGATTAAGCCACTTATGTCCCTACCACTTAGAGATAAATGTTATAAGATTCTTTGAGTTTTTTTTCTGTTTATGTAAACATGTAAAATATGCTTTCTGACCAGACACAGTGGCTCACACCTGCAATCCCAGCGCTGTGGGAGTATGAGGCTGGAGGATGGCTTGAGGCCAGGAGTTGGAGACCAGATTGGGCAACATAGCAAGACCCTATCTCTATAAACATTTTTTTTTTTTGAGTTGGAGTCTCACTCTGTCGCCCAGACTGGAATGCAGTGGCACGCT
>NW_007255420.1:161370-166005 GCF_000164805.1 Carlito syrichta
CTTCCCAAAGCGTGGGATTACAGGCTGAGCCACCGAGCCCGGCTTCTATAAACATTTTTTAAAAAAGTTAGTCAGGTGTGATGGCAGGCGCCTATAGTCCTAGCTACTTGGAAGGCTAAGGTGGGAGGATCGCTTGAGCCCAGGAAGTCGAGACTGCAGTGAGTTATGATTTCACAACTGCCTTCCAGACTGGGTGACAGAGTCAGACCTGTCTCAAAAAATACACACACATGCACACATACACACACACACACTTTCCAATAAATAAAATCAGAATATTATACCGCGTTTTGTGACCTAATATTTTAACTTATGAGAATGGCAAGAACATGTTTTCATGTTAAATTTATAACCCCTGGCCAGTGAGGTGGCTCATGCCTGTAATCCCAGCACTTTGGGAGGAGGAGATGAGATAAATGCCTGAGTCTAGGGGTTCAAGACCAGCCTGGGCAACTTGATGAGACCTCATCTCTACAATAAATAAAAAAATTAACCATGCGTGGTGGTGAACACCTGTAGTTCCAGCTGCTTGGGAATCTGAAGTGGAAGGATCATCTGAGCCCAGCAGATCGAGGCTGTGGTGGCCATGAGCATGCCACTATACTCCAGCCTGGTGACAGAGTGAGAGTCCAACTCAAACATAAATAGATAAGTAAATAAATAATTTTATAATCCCATTTCAATTTTAATCACTCAATGTTTCATTAATGAGGGTGTAAACCAACAATTATTTAACCAATCTGTTATTGTTACTTGTGTAAGTAGTTTTCAAGCTTTTGAAGCATGCTGCTTGGAATATCCCATTATATCATTTTTGTGTGCTTGTCTAATTATTTTCCACAGAATAAATGACTAGATGTGGAATTGCAGAGTATAAAGGTACACACTCATAGGGCTTTTGCTAGTCATTTCCAGAAGGAAATTTCTTTCCGTCTTGAAAGATCTTAACAGTGGAAAGTCCATTAAGATTTTTTGAGAGGAGTGACATCTATAAGATCTCTTCCGGCTTTAAAATTCTGGGATTCCTAGATTTAGGAAATATTAAGACTGTAATGGAGGAAAAAAGAGACTCAAAGGAAAGTCACTGAATTTGAAGAGCTTTAAGACCTGTGGAACTCAGATACCCTCATGGACTTTGGACATTGTCCAGGATAATGTTGGGAGTGGGACCAAGGTGTTACATTCCTTCATTAATGTTTGCGGTTCAGTCAGGTGTTCTTTTGATCGCCTTGTCTCGGTGTTGTTTTGCCTCTGTTTCCTTTGTGCCTGCAGAATATGATTGGACCAGCCAATCACAGGCTAGTATAGAGCCCCCATGCCTGCAGAGCATGTCATTGGCTGCTGCTAGGCTTTCTGTCATACGCCCATCACGGTCCAGTGGCTGAGGTCAGTATGGCAGGGTACCATGGTACCAAGCATATGAACTTTTGTGTGAAGAGCCTCTAGGAAGTGACTGGGATATGGCGAGCACTCAGAAACTTAGAAGTGTGAGTGAATTCTTGGTGGGTTCTTTGGAGTCTCTGCCCAAGCCAGAAGACCAGTTAGGAGGACCTAACATAAACCCACCAAGTGGTACCATGGACCTGAAATAGGGTGAGAGAGTGGGAATGGAAAAGAGGAAACTGATAATAAAAATGATAATGTACATTTATGGAGTGGTTTGATGTGCCAGGGCCTGTTCTCAGCACTTGACACATATAGTAAAACCAAGTGATAAATCAATATCCTATAAAACACAATTGGCTATTGGTAATTATCTCCCGGCCTCTGCCTGCCCCCATTCTCATACGGGAACTGAATAAAATTCTGTTCTTTTGGCAAGGAAGGCCTTTACATTCCGTAGTTCTGAGGTTAACCTTGATCCCAGCCCTTCCCTGTTACTTCCTGTTTAAAATTCTGGGATTCCTAGATTTAGGAAATATTAAGACTGTAATGGAGGAAAAAAGAGACTTAAAGGAAAGTCACTGGATTTGAAGAGCTTTAAGACCTGTGGAACTCAGATACCCTCATGGACTTGGCAAGACCTCGTCTCTACAATAAATCAAAAAATTAACTGGGCATAGTGGCCTGTAGTCCCAGCTACTTGGAAGGCTGAGGTGGAATGATGGCCTGAGCCCTCCCTTCCCACTTCTGACCGACTTCCAAATTCACATTTTCCAAGGCTGTCCTCTCCTGCCCCCCCCACCCCTGGCCATCCTCCTCCCACGCCTGCCCTCCCCTCCTGGAGGAACAAGAGGGAAGTGGTGGGTACGTTGTTTCTGGCCAGTTGTGCGCAGTATAGGTTTATCTTTACTTCTGTGCTTTTTGTGATAAACAGACCAACAGAAAACACGGTTTTTCCCTAACCGTGTCATCACACAAACCCCCATTTGACACCACTGAACTTTTGGGGTTATGCTTATCACTTATGTATTACAGATGGGTTATAGTATATGGGCTCATTGAATCTTTACAACAATATATGAGGTAGGAACCACCGTTTCCTCCCATTTTGTAGATGAGTTAACAGGCAGAGAGAGCTTAAGTAATTAGATCAAGGTTCTGAGCTAACAGTGACATAACCAGAAATCCAACCAGGGCACTTGACTCTAGAACCTGTAAGGTTATCTGCTGTATCACAGAGAGTACAAGTTGCCCCTTGTCATATCTCCCAGGGATAACCTCCTAATTATGCCAGTCTATACAGATGTCCCCAAATTGTGGTGGTTTGATTTACAACTTTAAATGGTGTGAAAGTGATATGCATTCAGTATGCTCCTGGACTTACGAGGGAGTTAACTCAAAAGTTAACTCACGATATTGCAAATTGACCAAGGTGTAAGTTGAAAACACACTTTCAACCTGACAGTATTTTCAATTTATGATGGACTTGTCCAGTCATAGCCCCATCATAAATTGAGCGATATCTATATTCACTTTTTATTCCTGTACTTCATTTTTTCTGTTCTTCCCAACACACATTTATTTTTTGACCGAGGAATGACTTCTGTTTCTTGGTTCACTTAATTTTCTCCCAATCTATTAGCATATTTTTTCTTCCATTTCCTTTGCCTACACGTATAGCTTGCATGTTTAGTCATTTCTCCCATTTCCCAGGTATTGGTTTTCAAACTAGAGTTTTATAAAACCTACCACTATCATACTTTTGCCCATATCCACATACCACCTGTGTTATTTACTATTATTTTATCTAATATTTTCTTCTTTCAATCATCTCGCATTTTATTTATTGATCTTTTTTGAGTTGGAGTTTCACTTTGTCACCCAGGCTGGAGTACAGTGGCACGATCACAATTTGCTGCCGCCTCAACCTGCTGGACTCAGGCCATCATTCCACCTCAGCCTTCCAAGTAACTGGGACTACAGGCCACTATACCCAGTTAATTTTTTGATTTATTGTAGAGACGAGGTCTTGCCAAGTTGCCTAGGCTGATCTTGAACCCGTAGACTCAGGCAATCCTCTCACCTCCGCCTACCAAAGTGCTGGGATTACAGGCATGAGAAGCCACGCCTGGCTCATCTCACATTTTATTTTTTTTTTAATTTTAATTTTTTTATTTTAAAGATGAGGGGTACTATTCAGGGTTAGGTACACAAATGTTCATTATGCAGGTACCCTTGTTGATGAGGTGTGCCCCTTCCTTCCCTGGCAAATTCCCACTACTGCCAATCCCGCCTCCCCCCACCCCTGGCAGTTTCCCACTACTGCCAATCCTTTTCTTATAGTATTATGGCAATTGTTCAAGGCCCACTTATGAGTGAGAACATGTGATACACGGTTCTTTGTTTCTAATAGACTACTCAGTATTACAGACTCCAAGTCCACCCAGGTTGCTGTGAAGTTCATGATTTTGTCCTTCTTTATGGTTGTGTAATATTCCATCATGTATATGTATCACATTTTTAAAATTCAGTCTTCTTTTGATGGGCAGCACGGTTGGTTCCATGTTCTTGCTATTGTGAACAATGCTGCAATGAATATACATGTGCAGGTATCTTTTTCATAGAGTGATTTGAGTTCCTCCAGATATATTCCCAGTAGGGGGATTGTGGAATTGTATGGAACATCGATTTTTAGATCTCTTAGGAATCACCACACTGTTTTCCACAGAGGCTGTACTAGTTCACACTCTCACCAACAGTGTAGAAGTGTTCCCTTTTTTGCCACATCCTCTCTAGCATCTGTTGTTTCTTGAGTTGTTGATGATGACCATTCTGACTAGAATTAGGTGGTATCTCAGTGTAGTTTTAATTTGCATTTCTTTGATAACTAGCGAGTCTGAGCATTTTTTCATGTATCTGTTGGCTGCTCATATGTCTTCTTTTGAGAACTGTCTATTCATATCTCTTGCCCACTTTGTAATGGGACTGTTTGTTTTTTCTTTGGGGCACTCTTGAGTTCCTTGTAGATCCTAGATGTTAGGCCTTCATCTCACATTTTTTTTTTTTTTTTTTAGTTGGAGTCTCACTCTGTCACTCAGACCGGAGTGCAGTGGCTACTCCCGGCCACCACAGCCTCGACCTGCCGGTGATCCTTCCGCCTCAGCCTTCCAAGTAGCTGGAACTACAGGTGCACGCTACCACACCTGGTTAATTTTTGATTTATTGTAGAGTTGAGGTCTTGCCAAGTTGCCC
>NW_007255420.1:166025-167333 GCF_000164805.1 Carlito syrichta
GCACTCCAGTCTGGGCGACAGAGTGAGACTCCAACTCAAAAAAAAAAATAGATAAATAAAATAAAATAAAAGTGAGTTTATTTAATAAAAAACACCCTCCTAATTGAACATGGACTAGACAACATGAAGGAATTACTGATTTTGTTATGTGTGATAATGGCTATGTTTTGGTAGAATATTCTTGTTTTTTGGAATTGCATGTTGAAGTATTTCAGGGGCAAAATGTTACAATGTCTAATTTACTTTGAAGTTGTTGAACAAAAAAAGAAATGATAGATGAAGAGAATCCAAAAAATGTAAACAATGATCGAGTCTTTCTGATAGGGATATGGTTCGTTGTCCTATCCTATTTTTTAAAATATATTTGAAAAATTTCAAAATAAAAATTCAAAGAACCCTTCCTCTCACTAACATAAATGGAAATTTTCTATCACTTGCCATGCAGAGAAGATAACTTAAAAATAAATATGTTGAAAATAAAACAGTGCTTTTATATTCTAGCTAGGCATAGTTGCCTGATCCAATGCTCTGCACCTATTCTTTTAGCAGAAAAAGGGAATTAGAAAGTATTAGAGGAATGTTAAAGAAATCAAATCCCAACCTAAGAGATTCCCCCTAAATGATTTAGAAGAGAATTGAAAAGGGAATAGCCGGGCTCGGTGGCTCAGTTTGTAATCCCACGCTTTGGGATGCTGAGGTGAGTGGATTGCCTGAGCCCTGGGGTTCGAGATCTGCCTGGGCAACTTGGTGAGACTGCATCTCTACAATAAATAAAAAAATTAGCCGGGCGTGGTGGCACGTGCCTGTAGCTCCAGCTACTTGGAAGGCTGAGGCGGAAGGATCGCCGGAGCCCAGCAGGTCGAGGCTGCGATGGCCGGGAGCGGCCACTGCACTCCAGTCTGGGTGACAGAGTGAGACTCCAACTCAAAAAAAAAAAAAAAATTAATCTGAGCTGGGTGCAGTGGTTCACACCTGCAATCCCAGTACTTTGGAAGGCAGAAGTGAGTGGATTGCCTGAGTCCAGGGGTTTGAGACCAACTTGGGCAACTTGGTGAGACCTTGTCTCTACAATAAATCAAAAACATTAACCCAGCATGGTGATGTGCGCCTGTAATTCCAGCTACAGAAGGCTGAGGCGGAAGGACCGCCTGAACCCAGCAGGTCGAGGCTGCGGTGGTTGTGAGTGTGCCACTGCACTCTAGCCCGGGTGACTGAGTGAGACTTCTACTAAAAAAAAAAAAAATTCGGGACCCGCCCGGGCAACTTGGCGAGACCTCATCTCTACAATAAATCAAAAACTAGCTGGGC
>NW_007255420.1:167353-172002 GCF_000164805.1 Carlito syrichta
CCAGCCACTGTACTCCTGTCTGGGTGACAGAGTGAGACTCCAACTCAAAAAAAAAAAGTGTGAACACTTACTAAAACCTGCCTAGGGAAATTTACCTATGTCTAATCTGTGCTAGCTACCTTGCCTCACTTAACATGTTTTTATTGTTATCCATTACATGGATTCCAAACAGAATCCCTAGCACCATATGCCCATATGATAGGGGACCCAAAAAAACCCTGAATTTATTTGTTAAAAAATGTATATTTATTCTTACATGTTTAAACTTCAGTCACCTTCAAAGGACTTCGTTTGATGCAATACACCTTTCCATACACTTTTTCCACTGCTCAAAACAGTTTCTGAACTTGTCAATTTTGATGCCTTTTAGTGCTTCTGCTGCTTTTGTTTCACCTCTTCCAAATCACCAAAATGTTTCCCTTTGAGGACATTTATCATTCAGGGAAACAAAATCATTCGAGGTAAGATTGGGTGAATAAGGAGGGTAGGGTAGGGGGTTCGTGCCATTTTTAGTTAAAAAAAAAAATACTTTTTGCTGGGCTCGGTGGCTCAGCCTGTAATCCCACACCTTTGGGAAGCTGACATGACTGGATTGCCTGAGCCTCCGGGTTCGAGACCCGCCTGGGCAACTTGGGGAGACCTTATCTCTACAATACATCAAAAAATTAGCCGGGCGTGGTAGCGCGTGCCTGTAGTTCCAGCTACTTGGAAGCCTGAGGTGGAAGGATCGCCAGAGTCCAGCAGGTCAAGGCTGCGGTGGCCGGGCGACAGAGTGAGACTCCAACTCAAAAAAAAAAAAAAAAATACTACTGAGGGGTCAGTCAGGGCTATTTTGGTTCTAGAGGAGACATACTTATTAGTTAGGGTTTGATTCAGGAAACAGAAGACATTCTAAAGATTTCCAGCAGAAAGAGATTTAATACATGGAATAGAGAGCTTATAAAATTGTGGTGATGGGAAGGAGTAGAGGTCAGGGCACCACTGGACTTTTGGATTCACAATTACACTTGGAAATTAATTGGAAGGAATTGCACTTCCGTTGTCATTTCCAGCCCCTGCTTCACATCTAGCAAGCTGATGACCAAACCATGGAACTTACTGCAAACACCCATATTCAATGAGTTTGCTTATTCACTGCCAGGCCAGAGAGGTTGACCTCTGCCTCCCTTCTAGGTTTCCAATATCACATTAGGGCATCTCACTGGCAGAGCCTCAATTACACGCAGAATCCTACTGTAAGACAGTCTTAGAAGTGTGATTTCTTTTTTTTTTGAGTTGAATTCTTACTCTGTCACCCAAGCTGGAGTGCAGTGGCACACTCATGGCCACCCCAGCGTCGACCTGCTGGGCTCTGGTGATCCTTCTGGTTCAACCTCCCAAGTAGTCAGAACTATAGGTGCGCGCTACCATGCCCGGCTAATTTTTTTGATTTTTATTGTAGAGATGAGGTCTCGCCAAGTTGCCCAGGCTGGTCTTGAACCCGCGGGCTCAGGCAATCCTCTCACCTTGGCCTCCCAGAGTGCTAGGATTACAAGCTGAGCCATTGAGCTGGGCTGAGAAGTATGACTTCTAGCCTACTAGTCCCTGTAATATTGTGGGAATGGATACCAAGTGCAAACAATATATCACATGGGGACCCAGAGTCACCCAAAATCATGGTCTCCTGTAGTTAACTCAGTCCTTGTTGTTGCTAGGCCATCTTTTGTCATGAACATATTCTACTCATTATGTTCTCAAATTTCCCTTAATAGCTAGCCTCAGGTTTGTATATGTCTGGGGTAACTGTTTTAAAAAAATTTCAGGTTGAGTGTGGTGGCTCATGCCTATAATCCCAGCATTTTGGGAGGCCAAGGTGAGAGGATTGCCTGAATCCATGGGTTCGAGACCAGCCAGGGCAACTTGGTGAGACCTCATCTCTACAATAAATCAAAAAATTAGCCAGGCATAGTGGTGCGTGCCTGTAGTTCCAGCTACTTGGAAGGCCGAGACAGAAGGATCACCTGAGCCCTGTGGGTCGAGGCTGCAGTGGCCATGAGCATGCCACTCCACTCCAGCCTGGGCGACAGAGTGAGACTCTGACTCAAAAAAAAAATCAATTTTTTTTTCACTATGTTTTGTAATTTTTAGCATTCAATCCCTTTACCCAAATTCAGCCACAAAAACTAGAAGATATTAAATAACAGATATAGCCGAGTGCGGGGACTGAGGCGGAAGGATTGCTTGAGCCCAGGAGTTCCATGCCAGCCTGGGCAACATAGCAAGCCCCTATCTCTAATAACAAAACAAACAAGCAAAAAGGCACAACAATCACAGCTACAGTCTAAACACTACTACTTTATTCCCAACAGCTAACACATAGAATGTATTTTTAAGTATAGATTGCTAAGGCAGAATTTGCAAATCCATTTAGTGAAATATTCATGAAAACTCTGTTTTCCCAAAACATGGGAAATAACAAATCTTCCTCTTCATGTATGAAGAATAGAACAGTAACTTTTCTGCAGTCAACTGCAAGTAGTTGAGCTACATTTGGGGCCAATAGAGTCTGACAGAAATGCAGGCAGAAGACCGAAGAGACGATTCTGTGGAAAATACTTCCCCAGTGAAAATAGCTGTTTGCCCTGTGAAGAGACTTAACACAATTATGCTTTAAAACTCCTCATTTTTAATAATCCAACTCTTCCCTTCTCTAGCTTTGCTTTCTTTCCTTTGTGGTTTGTCATTTGCTATATGGAAGTGGATTTCCTAAAGAACTGAAGGAAGTCCCCAGCTCCTTCCCGTCTTACGCTACTGCAGGTTGCCATCTGACCATGGAGGAAAGTCAAACAGACAGAGATGTAAGTGCCCAAACATTCCTCAGATGCTCTATTTGGAGTTTTTCTTTGATTCACCTGTAGTGTGATAGAAAATGTAGGTAAGGCTAGGTGCTGTGGCTCATGCCTGTAATCCCGGCACTTTGGAAGGTCAAGGCAGGGAGGGATTGCTTGAGCCCAGGAGTTTGAGACCAGCCTGGGCAGCAGAGCGACACCTCAGCTCTCCTAAAAAATGGAAAAATTAGCTGGTGTAGTGGCATGCATCTGTAGTTCCACCTACTTGGGAGGCTGAGGCAGAAAGATGGCCTGGGCCTGGGAGGTTGAGGCTGTGGTGAGACAGTATTGTACTACTGAACTCTAGCTTGGGTGACAGAATGAGACCCTAACTCAAAAAAAAAAAACAAGAAAGAAAGAAAGAAAGAAAGAAAGAAAGAAAGAAAGAAAGAAAGAAAGAAAGAAACATGGGTAAGTTATGATATTTTGTGAAAACATAGTCTTGTTAACCCTTGAAGATTATGTAGTGAGGTTGCATAGAGTTACCATTTTTGGTGTCTCCTTACATGATATCTAATCTCTGTAATTAAAATTAATAACCGCCGGGCACGGTGGCTTATGTTTATAATCCCAGCACTTTGCGAGGCTGAGGTGAGAGAACTGCCTGAGCCCTTGGGTTTGAGACCATTCTGGGCAATTGAGTGAGACTTCATCTCTACAATAAAAAATAATAATAAAAATTAGCCGAACATGGTGGCACGCGTCTGTAGTTTCCAGCTACTTGGAAGGCTGAGGCAGAAGGATCATATGAGCCAGCAGGTGGAGGCTATAGGTGGCCGGGAGCATGCCACTGCCCTCCAGCCTGGGTGAGACAGAGTAAGACTCCAACTTAAAAAAAAAAAAAAAAAAACAAGACAAAAAATTCCTTAGGGGCTCGATGACCCTATTGCAAAAGGGCGCTGTTATCAAGATGACAATTTTCCACAATCAGATTCTGCCTGTAGTTCCTCTCATGCCAAGAGCCAAAAATAGAAAACAAAATCATCTAGGGAAAGAACATTTTTCTTACTTATTACAGTTAATGGATAGAAGGCTATAGAAACAGCAGATAGCACATCCTGAAATCCAGGCCTATGGAAGAAAATGCTAGCTTCTGGAAATGAGGCGCAGGGAGTGGATGGAAGTAGCTGTAACTCATCCTCCTCTGTGATTTGGAGATAGCTTACTTATGAAATTAAAGTGCCAGGAAGCAACAACCCTAAAATGCAACTAATGTCAGATAAGATGTAATCTAGGAAATTGTAATATGCCCATCATGAGGTAATGTTGTAATGGCAGTAGCTTTTGGTGGCTGATAAGGAATATTGAAAAACGTACCAGAGTGGGAGAGTGACAATCTCCAGTGTCCCCGGCAGTGGCTGGGGTGCACATGCCCTGGCCGTCCAGTTAAGTGTTCTCCTCCTTGGCAGCAGGAGTTCTGTCTGGAGAAGGAGGGAGAGGCGGGCGGTCACAGCTGGAAGCTGTCCTCAAAGACCTTCCCGTTCCTCTTAATCTGGGCCTGGACTCTGCCAACAGTTGGATCATCTTAATTGGATTTCCCAAGTTAATTTTTCTGCTGGGAGCAGAAAGTGTCCAGCAGCTTAGAAGGCAGAAGCAGGTGTGAAAACAGGGTGGTCAGAGCCTTGACCTGCTGCATATGGAATTTGGGGGCAGTTGGCTCCAGTCACCTCTCCCAGTCGGTTTCCTCATTCGTAAAATTAAGACGGTTGCCGGGCTCAGTGACTCAGCCTGTAATCCCAGCGCTTTGGGAGGCTGAGGTGAGTGGATTGCCTGAACCCACGG
>NW_007255420.1:172428-179539 GCF_000164805.1 Carlito syrichta
GCCCTCTCTTCCTCCTTCTTTCCTTCTTTCCTTCCCTGGAGTCTCACTTCTGTTGCCCAGGCTGGAGTGCAGTGGCACGCTCACGACAACCGCCGCCTAGACCTGCTGGGCTTAAGTGATCCACTCTCCTCAGCCTTCCAAGTAGCTGGAACCACAGGTGTGCCACCACTCCTGGCTAATTTTTTGATTTATTGTAGCGCCAAGGCCTTACCATGTTGCCTAGGCTGGTCTCGAACCCCTGCAATCAGTCCTCTCGCCTCTGCCTCCCAGGCTTGAGCCACCTGCACCCGATGTGGGCAGTTTTCATTGTCTACGTAAATGAACAAATTAGCACTCTGTTTTTGCTCATTCTTTGTTTTTCTCCTCACTCAGGCATTTTTGCAATAGAAGTTTATGAAGTGAACCTGATCTGAGTTTGTGTGGTGTGACCTGAGCCCTCAGTCACAACTCCCTGTCTGCGAGAGGAGCCACTGGGTCACCTGAGTCAAACTAGACAGTTCTTAAACAAGATGAAGGTCTTTGGTGGCTGTGCTGGGCATCAGAGGGCACAAGCTCCTTGGGTTTGACTTCTTTCTGGAGCCCTTTTCTGAGCACCTTGGCTCTTCTTCTGTGATTTCTCTGAACTCTGCACACTTCCTACAGAGGCAGGTCAGGGTGGGAGTGGACAGCATGGATCCTGGGGCCAGGGTAACTGTGTTTAAATTCTTGCTGCCTCTTAGCCCTCTCTGTAAAATGGGGATAATCACAGTGCCCAGTTCCTTTTTTTTTTTTTTTTTGAGTTGGAGTCTCACTCTGTCGCCCAGACTGGAGTGCAGTGGCCGCTCCCAGCCACCACAGCCTCGACCTGTTGGGCTCTGGCGATCCTTCCGCCTCAGCCTTCCGAGTAGCTGAAACTACAGGTGCGCGCTACCACACCCGGCTAGTTTTTGATTTATCGTAGAGATGAGGTCTTACCAAGTTGCCCAGGCGGGTCTCGAACCCGCGGGCTCAGGCAATCCACTCACCTCGGCCTCCCAAGGCGTGGGATTACAGGCTGAGCCACCAAGCCTGGCTACAGTGCCCAATTCATGGAGTTATGTAAGTGAACAATCATTGATGTAACATTTGTGTTTGTGTGTAAGAACTTAGGACATTGCCTGGCATATAGGATGTGCTATGTAAAAGTTAGCTAATTTTGTTGTTTGTGTTTGAGACAGAGTCTCACTCTGTCACCCTGGCTGGCATGCAGTGGTGTGATCACAACACTGCAGCCTTGAACTCCTGGACTCAGGTAATCCTCCCACCTCAGCCTCCTGAGATGCTAGGACTACAGGTGCATACCATCAGAGTTGGCCACTTTTTTTTCCGTGATGGAGATCTCATTGTGTTGCCCAGGCTGGTCTCAAACTCCTGGGCTCAAGTGATCTTCCAGCTTCAGCCTCCCAAGTGCTGAGATTATAGGTCTGGGCCACCGTGCCTGGTAGCGATTGTTATAGTAAGTGAACCATATGACATTTCTGTTTTTGTAGGACAGAACTGATCCAATGCTGCCAACTTCATTTGGTTCAGCCTGATACTCTCCACACTGTGCTGCACCTTGCTTCATGAAGGCTCCTTTTCCTATGCTGGGGTTGCTGGTAGTATCTGCTGGCTCTGTGGGGAGTATCTGTATGCATCTGCCTTACCCAAGTGACTTCCATAACAAGATCAAGTTCAGGGTGACTTTTGCTTGGGCCAATTTAGCCATAGCGCAAGCAAGGCTGTCATCACCATGTCATGCCCAGTGTAATCCCTCATGCAGGGTGGGGGTCAGGCTAGCAGGCCAGTTCACTGGGCTCTGACCGATTCTGCTGCTATGGGGGGGATGCCATTGGTGATTTATCCTGGATGATTTAGACACTTGGCAGGAGGCCAGGTCACCAAGCTGGGCTGTCACTTGAGCACCTAATCCTTGCTCTGTGCTCCCTGTCAGCTGCCTGATGGTTGCTTACCGGGGCAGACTCTTAACCGGGGTGAGGGGGTGTCATTCTGACCTTGCGATTTATTGCCTCAAGCCTCATGACCAGGATTGTTAAAATATGACTCTGAACTGGATATCCTTGTCCAAGCCTTCCTCTGGCATATTGCATAGAAGTCCAGGCCCACACCTGTCAGGCCAGGGGATTCGGTGAATAGCCATGAATAAAAAAAAAAGTAAGGGCTGGGTGTGGTGCACTCCCAGCACTTTGGGAGGCTGAGGTGAGAGGACTGCCTTAGGCCATGGGTTCAAGACCAGCCTGGGCAACTTGGTGAGACTTCATCTCTACAATAAATAAAAAAATTAGCCAGGCATGGTGGCATGTGCCTGTAGTTCCAGCTACTTGGAAGGCTGAGGTGGAAGGTTCACCTGAGCCCAGCAGGTGGAGGCTGCGGTGGCCGTGGGCATGCCACTGCACTCCAACCTGGGCGACAGAGTGAGACTGACTCAAAAAAATAAGTAAAACTTAGATTGAAAACTTTATTTTGCTCCAGGGAACACACACAGCATTGACCTTTACATACAGACACTGGGGAATGACCAGCCATGGCAGAATGTTTGTCAAGAATAAGCAGAAGCCTGACACAGTAGTTCAGTGGGTTCAGACACTCCCCCTTGACATTCCCATATTCGTCCCTGGAGAGCAAGAGTGTCATACATCTTTTGCATCGCAGGACCAAGTACTGTACTGTTTTTGGCATAAGATATACCATCAATGAATATTTATCGAATGACTGAAGAGCAGGTACTCAGGATATAGTTGTTGATTGTTGCTTGTGACCCCTCGTGTAACTATCTTCTCCCATGACCTAGACACTGGCAACACTTGGGTGTGTGGACAGAGGAACCAAAGGGCAGTTGGGTTGTACTTTATTCCAGCTCATGAATCAACATTCTCCAAGCATATGGTGGTCAGAAAATTAACTCAGGGTGGCAGGGCACAGTGGGCCACACCTATAATCCCAGCACTTTGGAATGCCAAGGTGGGATAATTGCTGAAGCACAGTTTAAGACCAGCCTGGACAATATAGCGAGACTTTGTGTTTACAAAAAATAAAAAAAAAAATTGGCTGGGCATGGCTGTGTGTTCCTGAAGTCCCAGCTACTCAGGAGGCTGAGGTGGGAGGATCACCAGAGCCCAGGAGTTCGAGGCAGCAGTGAGCCAGGATCGTGTCACTGCCCTCCAGGCTGGGCGACAGAGTGAGATCCCGATTCCAAAAAAAAAAAAAAATTGACTGGGGGCTTTGTGTCTCTTCTTCTGAGATCACTATGGCAGCTTTACAGAACTTTCCTTCTCGACTGTCAGAAAGGTAGGGTACTGGGGAGAATGAGAGACAGGCCCATTCACGCAGGCCCTTCTCATGAATGTCCTCCTTTCAACACTGTATCTACAAGGAACGAAATCATTCATTCTTTCAGCAAGCATTCATTGAGCTGCTAGGGTGTCCTCGACTTTATAGGGAAATAAAAAGAATGTCCTCTGGTCTCAGACAGCGTATAACCTAGAATAAATGAAATTTGGATTTTGAGAAGTTCAGTGAATCCATGTAAAGTAATGAGGAGGAGGCAGGGGAACAAAGCAGATCAAAATAATTGTTATCAACACCAACCAACCTAAACTGAAAATGGGCCGGGCTTGGTGACTCAGCCTGTAGTCGCGGCATTTGGAGAGGTCGAGGCGAGTGGACTGTCTGAGCCTGTGGGTTTGAGACCAGCCCGGGCAACTTGGTGAGATCTCGTCTCTACAATAAATAAAAAAAAATTAGCCGAGCGTGGTGGCACGCGCCTGTAGTTCCGGGTACTTGGAAGGCGGGTAGAAGGATCGTTGAAGACCAGCAGGTCAACGCTGGGGTGACCGTGAGTGTGCTCCTACACTCCAGCCTGGGCGATGGAGTGAAACTCTGACTCAAAAAAAGAAAAAAAAGAAAAGAAAATGGTAGCACATGCATCATATTCATTCTGTGCTTGCCATTCTCAACTTTTTTTTTTTGAGACAAGATTTCATTCTGTCACCCAGGCTGGAGTGCAGTAGTATCATTACGGCTCACTGCAGCCTCCCACTCCTGGACTCAAGTGATTCTCTTGCCTCAATCTCCCGAGTAGCACCACCACGCACCACCATGCCTGGCTAATTTTCCTATTTTTTTTGTAGAGATGGAGTCTTGCTATGTTGCCCTGGCTAGTCTCAAACTCCTGGGCTCAGGCAATCCTCCTGTCTTGGCCTCCCAAAGTATTGGGATTATAGGCATTCTCAACTTTAGTACTTGTTTTTTTTTTTTTTTTTTTTTGAGTCAGAGTCTCACTCTGTTGTCCAGACTGGAGTGCAGCGGCCGCTCCCGGCCACTGCAGCCTCGACCTGCTGGGCTCTGGCGATCCTTCCGCCTCAGCCTTCCGAGTAGCTGGAATTACAGGCGTGCGCTACCACGCCTGGCTAATTTTTTGATTTATTGTAGAGATGAGGTCTCGCTGCCCAGGCGGGTCTCGAACCCGCAGGCTCAGGCAATCCACTCACCTCAGCCTCCCAAAGGCGCGGGATTACAGGCTGAGCCACCGAACCCGGCTAACTTTAGTACTTGTAAAAACTATATCTGTTTCTGTAAGTCAGCTTCTGTAGATATTTGAAATAATCATTATTTTTGGTTGAAAGCACTTTGGAGCATGTTATAAACTGAATTGTGTTACTCCCTAAAATTCATACCTTGAACTCCTAACTCCCACTATGATTGTATTTGGAGATAGAACCTTTAAGGAGGCAATTAAGGTGAAATGAGGTCATAATCTGACAGGACTGGTGTTCTTATAAGAAAAGAAGAGGCATCAGGGATGCCTGTGTGCAGAGGAAGGACTATGTGTGTACATAGTGAGAAGGCTGCCATTTGCAAGCCAGGAAGAGAGCCCTCACCAGAAACCTGCCCTACTGGCACCTTGATCTTAGACTTCTCCCCTCCAGAACTGTGAGAAAAAAATTTCTGTTGTTTAAGCCACACGGTTCTGTGGTATTTTGTTCTGGCAGCCAGAGCAGACAGACAGAATAGTTTTAATTTTTTCTCCAGTGCGGATTCAAAAATAAATACATTTATAAGATGTCTTTCTCTACAAAATTCATTGAGTTTTGAAATGTCTCACTAATATCTTTAAGGTCAACCTAAGTATTCAAATACCAGGTGCAACTCAAAACCTTCATCAGCAAAGCTAACGTGTCCCTCTGGTTTCCCCAATCTCTTTGAGTTTTTCATAACAAATATGTTTGGAAATAAAGATGCAATTCCTGCATCTTATATGTATCTTCAGTGGCGTGTAATTCATGCTGATCTAATGCATGAGCACAGATTTTATTTATCCACCGTGCTGTGGGATCAGGGACGGGCACAGGGGAGTGCTAGGTGAATAATGTGATGGTACTCAAATAGCATCTGTTCCCCAAAGTCAGGTGGCCCAACCTGCAGGAATTGAGGGGGGCTTCCACACAACGCCTGATTCTGACTAGCGTCTTTCAATTTAGTTCTCACATGTATTGATACATATTTACATAATACTATGTATATTCAATCAGTATTTGTTGAGTTGAATTATGTAAATGTATGCTCACCCATAGTATAAAAATGGTACTGCCAGGATAGCAGGTCTCCAATCTCACTGGAGGGCTTTTGTATACCCTTCCTGAAGAATGCTAAGCTGTGCGGTATCGGAAGAATCACAGCTTTCATTTGTTGCTGGGGAAAAATATGTATAAGCAGAAATGTGGAATTTCATTTGTTTTGACACATCGTGGGAGGTGTTCTCGGAAAGGTGTTTAGAAAAAGTGCCGTGTCATCGCCCACTGATCTTATTTGGGGATCTCAGAATGTGCAGGGAAAGTGAACAGACTGTCTTTAACGACCTCTTTAACGGTTGGTGCTCTCCCTTGCTGCACGGAAAATGTTCAATCACACTCTTTCCCTCGCCTCTGTCACTTTTTCCGCTCTCTTTCTATTCATCTTCTTTTCCTCTTTCTCCTCCTCTTCTTCTCTTTTAGACACCTTTTTGTTTGTTTGTTTGATTGTTTTTAGGTTTTTTTGAGTTGGAGTCTCACTCTTTCTTGCCCAGGCTGGAGTGCAGTGGCACCCTCATGGCTTTTCTTTTGTAAAGTAAAATGCAGGTAAGTTCGGCCAAGCTCAGGGGCAAATTGTGTAGTGGACAGCAGGACAGCCATCTGGGTGATGATAAACTGTCGGGGAAAGCTGCCTAGTAGTTATTTTACCTACTATGTGGAAACAACACCACCAACAAATGAAAGTATGGATATACATACCTTTCCCCTGAAAATAAAGGACCCTAAAGTTGGAGTTTTAGTAATTTTCGCCCGCTTGGGTGTTGAGTGGCGATTTTCATAATCTAGGACAGCTTGGTTGACTTCATGCCACATCTTCTGCCACAGCATCGTGTGGAGTAGTTCACCCAAGGGTGACCCCCAGGGCCGTCGAAGTCCAGCTGGGCCAGTGTGTGCTCCATGTTTTAAAGAAGATTTTGTTTCTTTCAGCTAGCCTGGCTGCCCCCATCCAGGTTGATGAGTAGAGGAAGACTTGGCTGATTTATTCTAGAAAGAATGTGAGCAATTTAAGGAGGAGGGTTTTGCTTTACTTCTCTTTAACATATTCTTTTTAAAAAATTTCTCTTTTTTTTTTGAGTTGGAGTCTCACTCTGCCATCCAGGCTAGAATGCAGTGGCACGCTCTCAACCTGCTGGGCTCAGGCCATCCTTCCACCTCAGCCTTCCAAGTAGCTGGAACCACAGGCATGCTCCACCACACCTGGCTAATTTTTTCTTATTGTAGAGATGAGGTCTGGCCAAGTTGCCCAGGCTGGTCTTGAACCCCTGGGTTCAGGCAATCCTTTCGTCTCTGCCTCCCAAAGTGCTGGGATTACAGGCATGAGCTACTGTGCCTGGCCTTTTTTTTTTTTTTTTTTTTGAGTTGGGAGTCTCACTCAGTCGCCCAGACTGGAGTGCAGTGGCCGCTCCCGGCCACCGCAACCTTGACCTGCTGGGCTCCGGCGATCCTTCCGCCTCAGCCTTCCGAGTAATCGGAATTACAGGCGCGCGCTACCACGCCCAGCTGATTTTTTGATTTATTGGAAA
>NW_007255420.1:179695-220327 GCF_000164805.1 Carlito syrichta
AGAGCCCAGCAGGTCGAGGCTGCAGTGGCTGGAAGCGTGCCACTGCACTCCAGTCTGGGCAACAGAGTGAGACTCCGACTCAAAAAAAAAAAAAATCTTTTTTGGTAGAGACGGGGTCTTACTACGCTGCCCCCAGGTGGGTCTCGAACTCCTGACCTTAAGCAATCTTCCCATCTTTGCCTCCCAAAATACTGGGAGCCACCACACTTGACCACATTTTTATTTTTCAGGAGGGGGCTTGGTGGCTCATACCTGTTATCCCAGCACTTTGGGAGGTGGAGGAGGGAGGACTGCTTGAGTCCAGGACCAACCTGGGAAACATAGTGAGACCTTGTTTCTACAAAATATCAAAAGCTTAGCTAAGTGTGGTGGTGTACACCTGTAGTCCCAGCTACTTGGGAGGCTGAGGTGGAAAGATCTCTTGAGCCCAGCAGGTTGAGGCTGCAGTGAGCCATGACCGTGCCACTGCACTCCAGCCTGGGCAACAAAGTGAGACTCCAACTTGAAAGAAAGAAAGAAAGAACAAGAGAGAGAGAGAGAGAGAGACAGAGAGAGAGAGAGATAGATGGAGAGGGGAGGGAGGGACGGAGGGAGGAAGGAAGGAAGGGAGAAAGCTGTAAGGACAGATTCAAATTGCTTTTTGATTATTTTGGGAGGTCAGAATGGTGTTTCTTCTGATCAGGACTCTGTGTTCAGATACTCAGTGGAAATGGCTCGGCTATGGCTGTTTCAAATGTGAAAGGTCCTTTTTCTCCTGAATTCAGCGGCTGTGCCTTATGCTCGGCCAAATAAATGTGAATCCATGTGATAGGCTGTGTTGGCCAATAAAGGACCCCAAGACTTTTCAGTCCTTGGCGGCTAGAGGTGGCTCCAAGACTTCCATGGAAACGGCAACAGTGCGTTTCTGCTGTGGGAGGCCCCGTGTTCCCTTGGAAGGCCGACTCCCTTGATATTGGGCCTCACAGACCTGCAAAGGAAGGACAAAGGCATCTGGGCTCCGCGGAGGCTGGAGGCAGGAGGCTGACCAGCTCTACATTAGAATTGAACAGGACTGTCTTCTTGGTGGGCAGAGTTGCATGTCTCAGGTTTGGTTTCCGTTTAAAAAAAACCAAAAGGAAACAGCACACTTTTTCTTTCCCTCCCTGTGGGCCTCAGATGATAACGGGGCATGGGGACGCCGTGGTTTTGTGGAGAAGAAGAGAAGCAGTCCCCGAAACTGAGTAGTAGGGCAAGGCTCTGAGAGTTGTTTAGCATTTTCTGGGCGCAGTTTTATTTGGCTTTTCCCAAGCCTTCTGAAGGTCAGGTGATACACAGGAAGGCCTGACCTCAGCCGGCACGGAGGGAACGAGGGCAGGCCGAGGCCTACTCTTCGGG
Organism: Carlito syrichta; assembly: GCF_000164805.1. NCBI lineage: Eukaryota > Metazoa > Chordata > Mammalia > Primates > Tarsiidae > Carlito > Carlito syrichta. Next base: position 181,070 of record NW_007255420.1, read on the forward strand.
GTGCGAGTGGTGGTGACGGGAGGGTGGGGGGAGCTGGTCTGATGATGTCTGCCACGGCGCTGGAGAGCAGGGGCTGGTGGGTGGCAAGTGACAGCCAAGGCAGATTTATAGAGCAACTCTGCTTTTCCTGGAATTCTTATTTTTACTTTATTTTATTTTATTTTATTTTTGAGTTGGAGTCTCACTCGGTTGCCCAGACTGGAGTGCAGCGGCCACTCCCGGCCACCGCAGCCTCGCCTGCCGGGCTCCGCGGATCCTTCCGCCTCAGCCTTTCAAGTAGCCAGGATTACAGGCGTGTGCTCCCACGCCCGGCTGCTTTTTTGATTTATTGTAGAGATGAGGTCTCGCTGCCCAGGCGGGTCTCGAACCCGTGGGCTCAGGCAATCCACTCACCTCAGCCTCCCAAAGGCGCGGGATTACAGGCTGAGCCACCGAGCCTGGCTTACTTTATTTTTTTATCGAAAAGAAAATGGAGATGAGGTCTTGCTATGTTGCCTAGGCTGGTCTCGAAGTCCTGGCCTTAAACAATCTTCCCACCTCAGCCTCCCAAAGTGCTGGGACTACAGGCATGAGCCACCACGCCTGGCCTTTATTTTCATTTATTCTTTTAATAGAAAAGAAAACAGAAATGGGATTCCTGGGATTCTTAGATGCCCGGAGAGAAGAACTTGGTAAATCATTGAACCCTGAGTGACCAAGTGTCCAATCATGACAATGATCATCAGAGTAATAATTTCCATTTAATAAATACGTACTACGTCTCTGGGACTATATTTTGTCCAAATTAACTCATGTAATCCTCACAGTAACTTTGTGAGGTGTCATTCCCATTTGATAGATGAGGCAGCTGAGGCTCAGACAGTTTGGGTGAATTGTTCAAGTTCACACAGAGAGAAAACGATGGGGCCAGAATCTAAACCCCATGGGCTTGATTTTGGAGCCCAGACTCTTGGCCTTACCACCATGACTGCCCACCCAGTGGGTACAGAAGCATCAGAAAACTAGCACCTACCAAGGGCACAGATCATATCTCAGTCGGCATTTTGCCTTTGATCCTCCCACAGTTTCAAGCACACAGGAGGCGCTTAATAAATGTTTGTTGACTCAATCTCTTTGCTCAGGAGGATTTTATTCTTGTTCCAGGAAAAATACTATCATGCCTGAGAGAGAAAACAATTTAGAACAAAATACCCAATGCCAAAAACCATGGGTCATAAGGGAAGAAAGCACATAATCATTTAGCAGACTGGATGCCATTTGCTCCTCTTCCAGTGAGGAAACCGTCAGAAATCAAATTAAGATCAGAAGGTTGCTTGATGAATATAGAACCACGGCAAAGGAAATTGAATTTCCTAGAGGGTGTATTTTCATCACAAGGTGACTGCCCCGGGGAAACATCCTCCTTCAGTGAGGAATATGTTTGCCCAGTGGACTGGCTGTTTACGTTGGCCAGTGTGTTCTGTTCTGGTCAGTGCTGGAAAAACACCTAGTGTCTTCCCTGCAGCTTTCAGAACTCCGTGGTCACTCCCTGCTTTCTGTTTGCACTTGTCATTACAACATCTCGCTCCCTGGTTTCCACACTCTCCTCACATTACAATTTCCATGTCTACAGTTTACTTTACATGGATTAGAGTGCCTCCGGCTCCTTAGGACCGTGGGCAACCTGTCACCTGATCACATTTTAGGGATGCCTCTTCCAGTGAATGGGTACTTGTCAGCCTTAGTCAAGGAGCGCACCCGTCTGGGCCTGCACTTTTTCCTCTTCCTAAAGCTCATATGAGTGCTTATCTGTGGCTTTCTGAATAGCTAAGGTAAATTCTTCCTATTTATCTGTCTATTTACCTATCTAAATACATGCTTTTTAAATTCAATTTTTTATTTTGAGGCCAGGCCCATTGGCTCACGCCTTTAATCCCAGCGCTTTGGGAGGCTGAGGCCGGAGGATTGTCTGAGCCCACAGGTTCGAGACCAGCCTGGGCAACATAGTGAGACCTCGTCTCTACAAAAGTAAAAGACTTAGCTAGGTGAGGTGGCAGGTGCTTGTTGCCGCAGCCATTCAGGAGGCTGAAGTGGAAGGATCGCCTGAGGCCAGGAGTTTGAGGCTGTGGTGAGCTGGGATCATGCTACTCATCTCCAGCCTGGGCAACAGAGTGAGATCCTGATTCCAAAGAAAAAAAAAAAAAAAGAGAGAGAGAGAGAGAGCAAATAAACCCCAAACGTTTTATTTTGAAATTATTATAGATTCAGATGCATTTGTATGAAATAACATAGAGAGATCCCGTACCTTTTGCCTGGTTTCCTTCAATAGTTACGCCTTGCAAAACTGTTGGATAATACAACCAGGATATTGACATTGAAAGAGTCAAGATAGAAAACATAAATTTATCTACAGAATTCCTCATGTTGCCTTTTTGTAGCCACACCTGCTTCCTTCTTGCCCTTGTCACCTCTAATGCCCAGCAGCCACGAATTTGTTCTCCATTTCTATAATTTTGTCATTTCAAGAATGTTACATGAATGGAATTATACATTATGTGACCTTTGGGGATGGACTTTTGTCATTCAGCAAAATTCTCTGGCAATCCATGGTCTGTATCAATAGTTTGTTATTTGCGCCAGGCACAATGTTCACATCTGTAATCCAGCACTTCGGGAGGCTAGGGTGGGAGGATTGCTTGGTTCTAGGAGTTCGAAATCAGCCTGGGCATCATAGTGAGATCTCATCTCTCCAAAAAAAAAAAAAAAAAAAGCTGGGCATGGTGGCACGTGCCCATAATCCCAGCGACTTGGTAGGCTGAGGAAGGAGGATCGCCCGATACCAAGAGGTCAAGGCTATGGCGAGTCATGATCAAGTCACTGCACTCCAGCCTGAGCGACGGAGTGAGACTCCACCTCAGAAAAAGAGAAGAGTTTGCGACTTGTATAGCTGATAGTATTCCAGGGTATGGCTCTACCACAGTTTAACCATTCACTTATTGAAGGACCTTTGGGTCATTTCCAGTTTTTGGCTCTTATAAAGAAAGTTGCTATAACCTTTCATGTGAAGTAATGTAAGTGGGATAAATGAGCAGAACTGCATCTCCTAGGTCTAGTGGTAGGTGTTTAGAAAATGTCAAACTGTTTTCCAGAGTGGCTGTTTAATTTTATGTTTCAATGTATCAGCGATTCAGTTTCTTCACATCCTCAAAAGAATCTAGTGTTGTTACCATTTTTTATTGTAGCCATGCTGATAGGTGTGTAGTGGTTTTAATTTGCATCTCCCTAATGGCTAAATGATATGGAACATCTTTCTATGTGCTTATTTGCCATCTGTGCATCCTTTGTGGTGAAATGTTTCACTGTGTCTTGCCTATGTTCCAATTGGATTGTTGGTTCTTTGTTGTTGAGTAGTGAGTATTCTTTATCTACTCTAGGTACTAGTCCTTTTCTACATATATGGTTTACAAATTTTGTCTCCTACTCTCTAGTTGCCTTTTCTTAATAGAGTCTTTCACAGAGCAAACATTTTAAATGTTGATGAAGTACAATTGATCAGTTTTTCCTTTTTTTTTTTTTGAGTTGAAGTCTCACTCTGTCACCCAGACTGGAGTGCAGTGGCCTCCAGTCCACCGCAGCCTCTCGACCTGCTGGGCTCCAGCGATCCTTCTGCCTCAGCCTTCCAAGTAGCTGGAACTACAGGTGTGCGCTACCACGCCCGGCTCATTTTTTGATTTATTTATTGTGGAGATGAGGTCTCGCCAAGTTGCTCAGGCGGATCTCGAACCTGTGGACTCAGGCAATCCATTCACCTCAGCCTCCCAAAGGCGCAGGATTACAGGCTGAGCCACCGAGCCCACCTAGTTTTTCCTTTTATGGAACATACTTTGATAGCAAATCTAAGAACTCTTTGTATAGCACTAGCACTGGATATTTTATCCTATTTTTTTTTTAAAGTTTTATAGCTTTACATTTTACATTTAAATTCATGTTCCATTTTGAGTTAATTTTTGTTTAAGGTGTTAGACTTAGATTGAAGGTCAATATGTTTGCTTATGGTTATCCAATTGCCTCAGCATCATTTATTGAAAAAGCTTTCTCTTCCATTGAACTGCTTTTGCACCTTTGTCAAAAATCAGTTTGGCATGTTTGTGTGGATCTATTTCTGGGTCTTTATACTGTTTCATTGATCTATGTATCTATCCTTCTGCTAAATCCACACAGTTTTGACTATAGTTCTATAATAAGCTGTAAAATCAAGTAGACCAATTTCCCTCTCTTTCTTCTTTTTCAAAATTATTTTAGTAATTCTAGTTCATTTGCCGTTGCATATTAATTTTAGGATGATCTAGTTTATATCTACAAGAATATCTTGCTGAGATTTTAATGGGTTGCATTAAACCTGTGTATTAATTTTGCGAGAATTGGCATCTCCACTTTGTAGGGTCTTTCAGTCCATCAACATAGTATATCTTTCCACTGATTTAAATCTTCTTTGACTTTTTTTTAAAAATCAGTGTGTTCGGGTTTTCAGCATACGAGTCTATGTTTTGTTAGGTTCATACACATTATTTTTTGAGTGAATGTAAATAGTATTATATTTAAAATTTTTTTGTGTGTGTGTTCATTGCTACTATATAGAAATACAATTGATTTTTGTATATTTATCTTATATCCTACAACCTTACTGAACTTATTTATTTCCATTTCTGACTCTGGTAGATTTCTAGATATTTTCTATATAGACAGTAATCTTATCTCTTCCTTTCCAATATGTATGTTTTAAATTTCCTGTTCTTGTCTTCTTGTACAGGCTAGAACTTCCAGCACTATGTTGAATAAGAGTGGTGAAAGTATACATCCTTGCTTTGTTCCTGATCTTAGAGGAAAAACATTCCGTTTTTCACCATTATGTATAGTGTTAACTGTAGGGTATTTTGTGAATGCTCCTTATCAAATTAGAAAAGTTTCCCTCTACTCCTATTTTTCTAAGGGTTTTTGTCATGAATAGATGTTAAATTTTATCAAATACATTTTCTGCATCAAATGGCAAAATTATGTGATTATTTTTCTTCCTTAGCCTGTTAATACAGTAAATTATATTGATTGACTTTCAAATATTGAACTCACCTTTTATTTCTGAAATAAACTTGATTGTGATGAATACTTCTTATATATTGTGGAATTCTACTTACTAATATTTTGTTGAGGATTTTTTTGCATCTATATGCACGAGTATATTGGTCTGCAGTTTTCTTTTGTTGACTGTCTTTGCCTACTTTTGGTACTGGGTAACACTAGCTTCATAAAATGGATTGGGAAGTTCCTGCTCTTTATATTTTTCTGAAAGAGATTGTATACAATTAATGTTAAGTATTCTTTAAACATTTGGTAGAATTCACCAGGGAAGCCATCTGGCCCTGCTTCCTCTTCCCTACCATATTTAAAAATGCACCTTTAAAAGTATTAAAGAAATATATACTTAATACACAAATAACATGATTATGATTAATACTTTTAAAGGACAAAACCCAGGTCTCTTCAATGAAACACACCGTTGAAGTGCTGTTTGCAAAACACAAAATCTCCTTCTCAGTTTTGAGATGAAACTTCTTAGCCAAAGCTTCATGTTTTCTTTAACACCTTCTCTGTTTGCTCAGTAATAGGGTAGAAATGCAAGAAATATCTGTGTGTGGCAAGTTTGGGACCAAAGTGTGAATGTTAACGAGACTGTCTCCCTGCCTGACACCTCCATCTATGTGTCAGGTTACCTTAGGTCTATTACCTACTCTCTCTGAGACCTCAGCAAATTATTTACTGTCTAGGCCTTGTCCTTAAAAAAGGGGATAATCATTGGATAGGCTACTTACTGTCTAAGGTTGTTAGGACCAGAGTGATTGCTTAAGGGAATGGCTTTCTCTGTCTCTTTCTCTCTTTCTGTCGCGGTCTCATTCTGTCTCCCAAGCTGGAGTGCAGAGGCACAAGCACAGCTCATGGCAGCCTTGACCTCCTGGGCTCAGGTGATCCTTCCACCTCAGCTTCCTGAGTAGCTGGGACTACTGATTTCTTTTAAGACAAGGTCTTACTTTGTTGTTCAGATTAGTCTCAAACTCCTGGGCTCAAGCAATCGTATTGCCTTGTCTCCCAGAGTGCTGGGATTACAAGCATGAGATCATTTTTTTTTAAATTAACACATGCTTGTGGGGGAAAGTTTGGAAAATACTTGTAGTAGAGGTAAAATGACTATTTTAAACCACAGCCAACTGCAGCTGCTTTTGCCCCTCAGGGAGTGGCAGAATTCCTCTCTGGAGTAAGTAGCCTTTTGTTGGGTGAAATACCTTGAGGGCCACCACTTTTAGGGGAGGGAATGCCAGGTAGACATAGAGTCACAGAAACACCTCGGTGGTTACACTGCTCTGCATATGAAATAAAATGTGGGGGGGGGGGGGGGAGGAAGAGGGGAGCAGTGAGGAGAGGGAGGCGTGTGAGGCGGGGGAGTGGGTGGACCCGCAGGGTGACAGGTGGTGGCCAGAGGCTGTGCACATGTGAGTGGGTGAGATATGCCTGGGGTGGGGGCGGCTGAAGGAATTTTAAGTGCTGTGATGAAAAGGGCACCATTCTTTGTCCTTGCCTGCCAAGTCTCACACCTTCTCCACAGCTTGTGACACACAAAGTCATGGGCAAATGGTGTTGTAAGAGATGGGAAGAGAAAAAGTGCAGGGAAAAGTGAGATGCCCGTGGGACTGAGGGCGGAGGAGGCACAGGAAATGGGAGCAGAAGTCTGAGAAGCTGAGGCAGCCATAGCTGAGCCCTCTGGAATTCATGGCGGCCTCAGGAGAGAATCCCAGACTTCTTTCTGGATGTGGGAGAGGGGTCTGAGTGAGGCTTATGTAACTCTCAGAGGATGCAATGACTAAGGCTGCTAAATCTGTACAGGAAAGAAAGCTCCTTGTAGTATTTCCCTCCAGTATTTTTTTCTATTCTTTTTTTTTTTTTTGGAGATCTCACTCTGTCTGGAGTGCAGTGGCACAATCACAGCTCACCACAGACTCCACCTCTTGGGCTCAGATAATTCTTCTGCCTCTGCCTCCATAGTAGCTGGGATGTGCCACCACGTCTGATTGATATTTTGTAGAGATGAGATCTTGCTGTGTTACCCAGGCTGGTCTCCAACTTCTGGGCTTAAGCAATCCTCTCACCTTAGCCTTCCAAAGTGCTGACGTGAACCACTGTCTATGTGTATTTTTAACGGGGTTAATCTTGCTGTATATGGCCATTTTTGTTGTCAGCTGTATCGGTCTACAAAGGGCATGGAAGACGTTTTCTGTTGCTGCCAATGCTACCGTCTCATGCAGTGTTAGGTGGAAACAAAGTCACTGGAGCTGCAGCTGCCTGGTCCCTGGAGGACAAGGCGGTCCTGAACTGCCCAAAGTGAAGTGTGTGTATGTGTGTGGGTGGGGGGGGAGGTGACTTGGGAGTGGGTGGTGGAGATGTTGGTAATATGTCCCTTCTGCCATCCTGATGATACCTTTGTCCCCAGAGAGGGCTCTCAAGGTTTCTCTGTGAGTTTAGTAAACGGGCCTTTTGGCTTTTTATTCTGCCTTTAAAAATTGCCTCTCTGTCTTTTTTCCTCATGACATAGACAAGAATCCTCACAAACTAAGTCTGAGGGTCATCTAGAAATAGAGGACAATGAGGTTTTGCCCTAGGATGAAGTTCTGTTTTAGGATTAGTTATGAAACCACTTACATAAAATGGGGTTTGTCGTGGTGGATCACACCACTCCCAGCACTTTGGGAGGTTGAGGCGGGAGGATTGCTTGAGCCCAGGCGTTCAAGACCAACCTGGGCAACATAGTGAGACTCCATCTTTGAAAAAAATAAAAAAATTAGCCAGGTGTGGTGGTATACCTGTGGTCCCAGCTTCTGGGGGATGGGAGGTGCTGAGCTGAGGTGGAAGGATTACCTGAGCCCAGGAGGTCAAGGCTTTGGTGAACTGTGATCTTATCACTGCACTCCAGGCAGGGCGAAGAGTGATTCCTCAACTCAAAAATAAATAAGCAAACAAACAAACAAACAAACAAATAAATAATATAGGGCCATGGGATAAAAGCTGTAGAAGATTCCTGAGCCTTGCAAAGCTGCAGCTATGGTTAGAAGTGAACAAATCTGTTGGTTCTATGTTTGCTTATCAATAGAGAACAATTGATTATCTTCATGTCCTGACCCCTGGGGAGAGGGGAAGCATCCCACAGGGCTGACAGACATATTTCCCCTTAAGCAATGAGCCTGATGGCATCCTAAAGTTTGATAGGCCCAAGGATGTGAGCAACTTTCCTGTGGGCCTGCAAATTAAAATTAACACACACACACACACACACACACACACACACACACACACACACACACACACACAATAAGTAGCTGGTTTCTTAAATGGTAAAAGCCAGAAGCTTAGATCCCTAACTTAATGGTGGAAAGGGAGGAGGGGGCAGGGGAGCTTTTATGGGAAGAACAAATAGGTTTCTTTGGGAAAGACAAATGGATTTTTAGGAGAACAATTGAGAGATAAGGACGTTCGAGATAAAGTTTGTTTATACAGGTATGAGTGGTCTTTCAGACTCCCTCAGGGCAGGAGAAAGGATTTGGGTAGGCTTTCTGTACAGGCTCCCTGCTGGGAGCAGAACAAACCTGAAGAGGGGATTTATGGCAGCATTATTTCCTAGAAGTTACTGCTTTTAGTCAGATAAAGGAAGCCCCGAGAAGGCTTCTTTCTTTTTTTTTTTTGAGTCGGAGTCTCACTCCGTCGCCCAGACTGGAGTGCTGGGCTCCGGTGATCCTTCCGCCGCAGCCTTCCAAGAAGCTGGAACTACAGGCGCGCGCTGCCATGCCCGGCTAATTTTTTGATTTATTGTAGAGATGAGGTCTCGCCAAGTTGCCCAGGAGGGTCTTGAACCCACGGGCTCAGGCAATCCACTCACCTCAGCCTCCCAAAGCGCGGGATTACAGGCTGGGCCACCGAGCCCGGCTTGAAAAGGCTTCTTTCTTTCTGCACCTGCTGATTCCCAGTTGCCTTCAGCTCAAAATAATCTATATTCCAGTGGGGGCATATTCTGAGCTCCTTCAAGCCCTCATCCCAAAGTAAAAGAGATGGAGTCTATAAGGAGGTAGTTAAGTTTACAGGAGGTCATCTGATAGGACTGGAGTCCCAAGAGAAGAGGAAGAAACACCAGAGCTGTCTCTCTCTTCTGTCTCTGGCTTACAAAGGAGAGGTCAGATGGGCACGTGGGAGATGGTGGGCGCCTACAACCCAGGGGGAGAGCCCTCACCAGACATCTGACAGCACCTTGCTCTTGTACCTGCTGTTTCCAGAACTGGAAAAAAACACACGTGTGTTGTCTAAGCCACCCAGACCATGGTGTTTTGTTATGGCAGCCCGAGCAGACTAAGACAAAGACTAAAATAGGTCTTTAAGAGCCGAAGGGAGAAAAGTTAAAAAAAACCCAAAACACAGTAGAATTGTAGGTTGGGAGAGTGATATATTGAGGTCGGAATCTGGACTGGTACATTATAAAATCAAAAAATAGGCTAAGGGTGATGGCTCTTGCCTATAATCTCAGCACTTTGGGAGGCTGAAGTGGGAGGATTGCTTGAGGCCAGGAGTTCAAGACCAACCTGGGCAGCATAGCAAGACTTCGTCTCTATGAAGAAAAACAATTATAATAAAGAAACAAGTAAAGAAAAAGAACAAAACATGAAAAAAAGCAGAAAATAGGGGAAAGCAGACCCTGGTGGGGCGCCAATTTTTGTCCTGAATCTAAAAAGCTAGAAGTTTGCATGTCACATACGTGCTGCTAAAAGGTAGGAGCTGCAGAAGCCTTACCCTCTGCTGGACTTGCCTTCTTCCAGAAACCACCTCAGCCTGTGTAGGATAGCGCATTACCTGCTCCTGAGTCAGACTCTTGGACTTCAGCCTCAGAGCCTCCTGTGCTCCCTTTCAGTGGGCCCTGGGAGAGGAGAGGGGTGCAGGGGACCCTAATCAGATGCACGCTGTCATCTGGAAATATTTAAAGTCCTCAGAACAGATAGAAGCCATGCTGATAAGCGTTGATTGGTTCCTTATTTCGGCGTTGCGCCTGCTCCATTGTTTAAGATTCCACCCCGATTCGCTGGGATTTTCTCTTCGGCATCGGAGCAGGCAAACTGACTCGGCCGTCGGAGCAGCTTCTCAACCGGGCTTTGAAGTCGGCAGCTTTGGAACGCGTCAGCCATGGGAAAGCCTCTGCTCTCCAGCCAGCTCGAACCAACCCACAGCCACCGATTAGCATATCAAAGAGTGGGGGCGTCCCGGTGGGGCGGCAGCCGTGGCCCCCGCTTAGGGTGGCAGGAGATCCGCGCCTCCCTAGCCTGCGCCCTGCTGCCAGGCCGGGACCGTGTCACCTTTCATGCCATTCCCTCTCCTCTTCGGCCGTGCACCTTTGACAATTAAAAACACAAACCACACACAAACACACAAAGCCCAGGCCTTCTGAACCATGAAAAGGAATCCGAAATGAGGACAAAGGAAAGAAAACGGAAGGGAGGCTTTTCTGAGGGGGAGAAGACCCCATCCCCTCTCAACCCTCTCTAAAGTCCAGACAACTCCCGTGGATAAATACACGCAGTATGCCCAAGTTATTTTAGTGACTTCGTTTTGACTAATTGCTGGGTTAGAAAAGAACCTTCGGAAAGGTTGGCGGAAGCAATTTGGAGTAAATTTTACCTTTGCCCTGGGGTAAAAGAGCCAAAGAGAGAAACCCTTAATAGCCAAGCTGAGCTGTAGACGGCCTGGGTATTTTTATCCTAACAAGAGACTCTGGCACTGCCAAGGAAATTGTCTCTCTGGGAGAGGATTGCTTCTGTGGCTTGACCAGCAGCAGTAATCAGTTTTTGGGGCCCCCAAACGACCGTGTAGAAATGGGTGACCTTGAATACAGACGGAGAGAGAGGAGAGAAAATGGGCAGAAACCAAAGACTCCCAAGATAATGCGTCATGCAAATAAAAGTCTACGGAAATTAAATGAAGGATAAAAGGCAGAAGACTCTGCTAACGAACTGATTAGGAAAGAAAATCATTTGGGTTCTTTTCATGTTAAAAGTATACACAAGGTGGATCTGTTTTCTTGGGAACTGAATTACATGGCTTTTGAAAAAGTCCCGAAAATGTGTAAAGGAGAGGATAGTTAGGTACTGATTGCTCCCCAAAGTTTCAGCTGTTTCTTCAGTTTAAAAAAATCAGAAAGGAAATTCATCAACATAATTAGAGTTTTCTCAGTCTTTTTTTTTTTTTTTTTCTCCCAGGAATAGGAGGTCTTGTAGTCTTGCCCCGGCTGGATTCCATCTCCTGGGCTCAAGAGGTCCGCCTACTCTCCTGAGTAGCTGGGACTACAGGCTCACAGTAACAGTAGAAACATGTGAATACATTATGGATTATCTTATTTAGTTTTTTATGCTTTTATTTGGCATTTAAAATTTTTTTTGGCCAGGCGCAGTGGCGCAGCCTATAATCCCAGCACTTTAGGAGGCCGAGGCGAGAGCATTGCCTGAACCTAGTGGTTTGAGACCAGCCTGGACAACTTGATGAGACCCCCATCTCTACAATAAAAAAATCACACCCACTCAAAAAACTAGCCGGGTGTGGTGGCACATGCCTGTAGTTCCAGCTACTTGGAAGCTGAGGTGGAAGGATCGTCTGAGTCCAGCAGGTTGAGGCTACCGTGGCCGTGAGTGTGCTACTGCACTCCAACTTGGGCGACAAGAGTGAGATTCCATCTCAAAAAATAAAATAAAAAATAAAAACTTTTTCCCAATGGGCTTGTATTCATTTTATGTAACAATGTAACTTTTTTTTTTTTTTTTTTTTGAGTTGGAGTCTCACTTTGTTGCCCAGGCTGAAGTGCAGTGGCACGCTCATGGCCACCGCAGCCTCGACCTGCTGGACTCAGGTTATCCTTCCACCTCAGCCTTTCAAGTAGCTGGAATTACAGGCGCATGCCACCACACCTGGCTAGTTTTTGTGGTTTACCGTAGAGACGAGGTCTCACCAAGTTGCCCAGGCTGGTGTTGAACCCCTGGGCTCAGGCAATCCTCTTGTTTCTGCCTCCCAAAATGCTAGGATTACGGGTGTGAGCCACCACACCTGGCAAAATGTAGCATGTTATTAATAAAGATCATAGGTTACATTTGGCATTTGGAGAATGGCTGTCTTCCCACTGTTCTACAAATTAGGGACACAATAGAATGTAAACTTTCTAGAACTTGGGGTAATTATCTATTCCTCCCTCTCCATTTAAAGGTGAGGGAACTTACTCAGTGATCTATCACAGAAACAAAGAACTGAGTACCACATGTTCTCACTCGTAAGTGGACCCCGAACAATTATCATATTACTGTAAGAAAGGGATTGGCAGTAGTGAGAAACTGATGGCAGTGGTGGGCACACTTCATCAATAAGGGTACCTGGTCTCAAACCAGGTGACATGGGGACCAAAGTGAGGCCCCAACTTTACCTGTACAATGACCATTTGCATACCTAACCCTGAACTGTAACCTTTAAAAAAATAAATAAATAAATGAATGCGAGGGAACTGAGGAATAAGCAAGGAGGTTAAATTCAAGGTCACATAGCTAGTTCCCAGAGATCAGGGTCTAGTGCTCAGCAACCACCGGACACATGAGACTGTGGGGCCCTTGACACGTGGCTTGTCCCAATTGAGATGTGAAATATACGTTCCAACTTGAAGAATCTTTTTCTCCATGTATGAGACAATGCAAAATAGCTTAATAATTTCCATACTGATTACATGATGAAATGATAGTATTTTGGTTTACTGGGCTAAAGTTAATCTAACTTGTTTCTTTTTATTCATTTTAGTGTGGCTACTAGAAAGTTTAAAATGAGGTTTAGGACTCGCATTCAATTCCTTTTGGACAGCCCTGGTGTAAAATACAAGTGCTGATTTACAATCCCGTGTTCTTTCCTTCTACTGTTTTGGAATGCAGGATGTCAAAAGGCGAGGAAAACTATACTTTTCCCTTTCTAGAATTAGATAGTTAAACACAAGTCAAAGGAACAATATTATTATTGATTACACATTTATTTATTTACTGAATCGGAGACTCTGTCACCCAGGCTAGAGTGCAGTGGCATGATGGTGGCTCACCACAGCCTCCAGCTCTTGGGCTCAAGCAATCCTCAGACTCATGAGGAGCTGGGACTATAGACGTGCACCACCAGGCCTAATTTTTTAATTTTTTATAGAGATGAGATTTTACTCTGTTGCCCAGGCGGGTGTTGAGATTCCAAAGTATTGAGATTCCAGGCATGAGCCCCTATGCCCAGCCTAATTTGAGAATTTCTTGTTTTCCTGAAGATATGTAGTTTGCATCTTCCATAACTGATAGAGGCTTGCTTATTGCATAATCATACACAGATACCCATGCCAAAGGTGTTTCCTTGCAGTTATTTTTTGCTGTTACACATCATTACCACTAGTGATCAAGCAGTCTTCCTTGCCTCTTCCTCAAAAAGACTCAACACACACACACACACACACACACACACACACACAAATATGGTTTCTAAAATCAAACTTTGAAAAATAACAAAAATTACTTTTAAATAATGGTTTGTAGCTCTCCCTGCAATTGTGTGAACATTTCCTAAAGAAACCAACCTGTTCCCTTGCCTCATCTTTTTTCTCTTCCCTCCCAGTCCTCCTTATCTCCTTGTCATTGAGCACATATGGCATATGAGAGCTTTTTAAAAAATTATTTTAAATTAATTATTATTTTGTGTGTGTGAAGATGGGATCTTGCTATGTTGCCAAGACTGGTCTCGAACTCCTGACCTCAAGTAATCCTCCTGCTTCATCCTCCCTAATTGTTGGGATTATAGGCATGAGACACTGTATCTGATCAAGATTTTTTTTTTCCCCTGTTGACAGTGTGACTGATTTTGGAAAAATTTGCCCTGATGTTTCTTTTTTTTTTTTGAGTTGGAGTCTCACTCTGTCACTCTGGCTGGAGTGCAGTGGCACGCTCATGGCTACTGCATCCTTGACCTGCTGGGCTCAGGCAATCCTTCTACCTCAGCCTTCCAAATAACTGAAACTACAGGCATGCGCCACCACGCCCAGCTAATTTTTTTATTTATTGTAGAGACACGGTCTCACCATGTTGCCCAGCCTACTCTCAAACACGTGGGCTCAGGCAATCCATCCTCTCACCTCCGCCTCCCAAAGTCCTGGGATTACAGGCATGAGCCACCGCACCCGACTTTGATGCTCCTTTAAACATAGACATATATACTTAACTCTATCCTATCAATTACACTTCAGATAGAAGTTATTTTAGCATATGGGGTTAGGTATTCTTTGGGGGAAGACAGGAATTTACAGACACAGCCACAGAAAACAGATTGCTGGGTCACTCTGCCACCAAGAAGACACGTCCTGTGTCACACCCACAGGTTCAGGCAGCTAAGCAGTGTGATTCTCTGGCAAGCACTGTGTGCTAGGTCCTATTTGGGAAGGGTGGGAGAGGAGACAAACGAAGAAGGCCTTGACAACTGGGGAGCTCCATCTAGGAGGAAAACAGGATCGCATCCCAAGCTGTGTTGAAAAAGCCACATAACCCAGCACTGAGCAATGTGGGACAGGCTCTGGGTACAAGAGTTGTCAGAAAAGGGAACACTCAGAGTCACCATCAGAGGAACTTGAAGGATTGTAAGGAAGAGCCTGGACTTGAACTGGGTTCTGAAATGACGGGTTAGAGTTCTTATTTGGATGGAAAAGAGAAGCAGAGAAGAAACTCCAGGCAGTATGGGCAAAGACACAGAGGTGGGAATCAACACATTGCATGAGTCCTGAAAGACAGTGGAAGACAAACATTCTGAAAGTAAGTACCTTGTCTCTCTTGTCTACTGCCAGGCTCCAAGTGCCTAGAATGGTGCCTGGTACATTGGAGGCAACTGCTATTAGTTTTGTAAATGAATAAATATACTGCTACTTTGAAAACACACAGAAAGGATTGTCCCAGGGCTGTTCTCTCTGAAGTAGAGAGAGGCAGGGTGTGCTTCTGGGATCCTAGCGGTCAGCTTTGCGGTGTTAGGTGACAGACGCCAAACACTTCCTGAGTTGGTGGCAAGCTGTATCCAGAGTTGTTCACCTGAGGCTTTGAGTTGGTTTGGTGTCTTAGGTCATTGACTGCCCTAACAAAATACCACAGACTGGGTGATTTATAAACAATAGAAATCTATTTCGTACAGTTCTGGAGGCTGGGAAGTCCAAGGTTGAGCACTAGTATTTGGTACCTGGTGAGGTATCTGCTTCTAAGATAGCCCCCGTTGCTACATCCTCCAGAGGGTATGATGATGTTCCTCCTTCCAACCCTTTTGTAGGATCACTAATCCCATTCATGAGGGCGATGCCCTCATGGCTTAATCACCTCCTCAAAGCCCCACCTCTTAGTATTGTGCATTGTTGATTTACAATTCAGTATAAATTTTGGAGGGGATATAGGCATTCAAACCTACAGCAAGTGGTGATCTGGCCTGGTTCAAATGGCTAAAAAATGAAGAGGGAGGCAAGAACAATGAATTGAAGCCTGATCCCCCTTTTCTACCCATATTGATATGGTTTTGATTGTTATGAGCCTCTTTAAATGTTTAAAACAATTCAGTGGCAAGGTATGGTGGCTCAAACCTATAATCCCAGCACTTTGGGAGGCCAAGGCAGGAGGATTGCTTGAGACCAAGTGTTTGAGACTAGTCTAGGCAATATAGCAAAACCTTGTCTCTACAAAAAATAAAAAACTTAGCTGGGCATGGTGGCGTACACCTGTAGTTTCAGCTTCTCAGGAGGCTGAGATGGAAGGATCACCTGAGCTCAGGAGGTCAAGGCTGCAGTGAGCCATGATCTGTGCCACTGCACTCCAGCTTGGGTGACAGAGTGAGACCCCGACTTGAAAAAATAAAATAAAATTATTCACAAGTCATTACAGAAGAGGAGGGAGAAGGATGTAACATTTATTGAGCATCTAATTTATGCCAGACATCTGCATTTGATAACATTTAGTTCTCACAAAGATTAAATGGGATAGGCATTTTAAAAAGTGTGGTAAAAAACACATAACATAAAATTTGCCATCATGCTGGGCATGGTGGCTCATGCCTATAATCCCAGCACTTTGAGAGGAGGCGAGCGAATTGCCTGAGCCCAGGGGTTTCAGACCAGCCCGGGCAACTTGGTGAGACCTCATCTCTACAATAAAAATAAAAAAATTAACTGGGTGTGGGATGCAAACCTGTAGTTTCAGCTACTTGGAAAGTTGAGAGGGAAAGATTGCTTGAGCCCAGCACGTCAAGTCTCCAGTGGCCATGAGTGTGCCACTGCACTCCAGCCTGGGCGACAGAGTGAGACTCCAACTCAAAAAACAAAACAAAACAAAACAAAACAGCCAAAAATACCATCTTAATTTTTTCTAAGTATACAGTTCAGTGGTGTTAAATATATTCACATTGATATAAAACAGATCTCCAGAACTTTTTTTCATCTTCTCAAAATGAAACTCTGATACCCATAGAACAATAATTCTGCATCCTCCCCTTCCCCAGCTCCTGATAACCACCATTCTAGATTTTCTTCCTATAAATGTGACTACTCTGGGGCTCTCGTATGGGCGGAACCATATAATATTGGTCCTTTTGTGACTGGCTAGTTTTACTTAGCATAATGTCCTCAATGTTCATTCATATTATTGCATGACAGAATTTTCTTCCTTTTTAAGGCTGCATAATAGTCCATGGTATGTCTAGAGTGCCTTTTATTTACCCATTCATCCACTGACGGACACTTGGGTTGTTTCTCCCTCTTGACTATTATCAGTAGTGCTGCTATGAACACGGGTGTGCATATCAATATCTCTTTGAGACCCTGCTTTCAGTTTTCTGGGACAAGTCACCGGAAGTGGGATGAGGAAACTGAGACCCTGCGCACTCCTGTGACACGCTGAAGGTCTGCTGAAGGCTGTAGGGTGAGGTCTGACCCTTGACACTAGTCTATGCCCATTTCCACTCCACCCTGAGGTTACGGCCTTAGCTGTGTTATTTACGTGCACACCCAGGTTTAACTTGGAAAATTGGGGATTACATTTATGTATGCTTCTGGCAGTAGCTGACTTTGTGGTTTACATAACTGGAAATAGGAGAAGGTTGAGAACTCTGCTTTGTCCAAGGTTCAAATTGCTTAAATGGTTGACAACCATAAATTGGCTGAATGTTTTTCTGGATACCAGATTCTAACATGGTTCTGGTTTTTTGGGTAGTTTTGTGTTAATTAAGTGCTAACAGACGTCCAGGGTGAAATGTTTTCACATTAGCTGGCCAAGGACCCAGCTATAGCTTCTTAACCCGGGCACATCAAAATTCGTATGCAACTTTAGCCTGAACTGCTTAACTATGAAGTTGTAATTTGGTGCTAATTTTCACATTGCCAGATTGCTTTCAATCCATAGTAAAATTTCAAACAGAATTTGGTGAATCTGATTTTGTAGTGGCTCTGAGATTAAGATGTGTGAGGAGAAAAAATGATTTCTTTGTTTTCTTCCTAACCCCAATGGTTCTGCATCATTCCTCAGCTGACACTTGGGATGTGTGTAATGTGAATGGGACAGGGAACTTTGTGTCCAAGGAGAAGAAGGAGTGAAGAGGAAGAGGAGGGAGGAAAGGAAGGAAAGGTGCAGGAGGTCTCTAGAATGATTTTTTAAAAAATTTATCTATTTATTTGGAGACAAGATCTTGCTATGTTGCCAAAGATGGTCTCAAACTCCAGGGCTCGAGCAATCCTCTCGCCTCAGCCTCCCAAAGTGCTGGGTTTTCAGGCATGAGCCACCAGATCACTAGAATGATCTTCTATCTAGATGGGGTCTTGGAGTCCATCTAAGCCCTTTATCTGATCCAGAAGAAGGTCAAGCCTCAGAGGAATTGGGTGGCTCATCCTGCCATGCGGTGGGTAAGTGATGGAACTCTTGAAGGTTCCCTCACCTTCAGTCCATCTGCTCAGAAGTCATTCTGAAGATTGGGTGCAGTGGCTCATGCCTGCAATTCCAGCACTTTGGGAGACTAAGGTGGGAGGGCTGAGCTCAGGAGTTTGAGATCAGCCTGGGCAGCGCAGCGAGACCTCAAGACCTCGTCTCTACAAAAAAATCAAAAGATTATCCTGGCGTGGTAGTGCCTGTAGTCCCAGCTACTTGGGAGGTGGAGACAGAAAGATGGCCTGAGCCTAGGAGGTTGAGACTACAGTGAGCCGTGATGTTGCCACTGTACTCCAGCTTGGGTGACAGAGTGAGACCCTGGCTCAAAAAAAAAAAAAAAAAAGTCATTTTGAGGCCCTGGCAGGAAATGAAAGGCCCACTCCAGCTGGGTCATTTGGAGTTGTACTATGCCCTCCCTGCTGCCCTCATAAAGTCTAGGCAGGGCAAGGTGTGCTGAAACCGTAAGGAGACTGCAGTATGCCGGGGCAGATATTTGTGAGGAGATGTCACCATTTCTAGTGTGGAAAGAATGAGGTGAGGTTGTGGAGAGACTGGGACCTGGAGAGACATGGCTATCTCTGGAGGGAGGGCCGCCTCACAGGAGCTGCAAACTTCAGTTGAGAGGTTCAGCCAGCTCATGGTGATTCAGTAGAACAGAGACTCTGACTGTCCTCTCTCCTGCCAACGTCTGCTGGGGCTCCCTATTGGCCATGCCTAACCAGAAGCCAGGGACAAGAGAACTGTTTGATGTCCTCCTTATAGCAGGTAGAGAAGGGTGATCCAGAGAGGCAAAAGACACCAAGGTTTAGAAGTGCAGTCCAAACCTCCTAATGGAAACAACCCAACTGTGTAGCCTTCTGTAGCTCCCCAGGTTTCGACTGAGTTTCTGAGGTATTTGGGTAGTGGTTACTTTGTTTTGGTATAAGCAGGCCCCTGAGTTTTGGTCTTTCTGCACCCAGCTCCAAACTGGTCATGATCTCTTTCAGGGATTTTTGTGATCAGTCTGACTCTGGTGATGAGGTGGTGACCGATGCCAATTACCACTATGTATTTCTGGGAAGACAAAATGGGCCACATTGCAATCAGGCCATTTTCCTCATGCAGTTATAGGTCTTAATTTTAAGGAAACTGTTCGGGGTTCATTCTAATCAGCAAAATGAATTGTGGTGAATACTGCAGAATTTCCTTTTGGCCGGGAACCAAAACCATGCCTGAGTTTCTGGTTGCTCTTGGCTTTCATCTGAAGTCATGGGAGAATGTGGTTTCCAATGGAAAGATTGTGCTTCACTGGGATTCTGCTGTGAATAAAATACAGCTCTTGCATGCATGACCATTATTTAATTGCAGGTGCAGGAGATATTGAACAGGTCACAGCTGACTTATGTCTTGCTTTCCCCATCAGTCACACAATCCAGGAAGCTGAGAACGCTCCTGTTGTGAAGAAGGCTTGGGTTGGCAAGATGGCTTCACACATGCAGACGTGCACGTCTTTGGAGGGGGGCTGCAGAGGTTCAGCTGTGTGGTCTAAGAATATCACTGGCCTCCTGAGTAGTCTTTTCTAAAGTCTGGTGTGGCAGAGAAGTGGACTTTCGGCATTAAGGACTGAATTTTACATCAGATCAGTTTCATTAACCTACGTAGTAGATACATTATATGCTTAATCAGTCAGCAGTTCATACGCTCCGTACGTTGGCTTATTAGAGAGTCTACTTTACTTTCTGTCACTTCTGTGATTTTATAGCATTGTGCTGGAGCTAAATAAAAGTGAATGGGACCGGGCATGGCATGGGGGCTCAGGCCTGTCAGCCCAGCACTTTGGGAGGCCAAGGCGGGAGGATTGCTTGAGCCCAGGAGTTTGAGACTAGCCTAGGCAACATACCGAGATCTCATCTCTGTTCAAATTAGGAAAAATTAGCCAGGCTTGATGACGTGCACCTGTAGTCCCAGCTACTCAGGAAGCTGAGGTGGAAGGATCACCTGATTCCAGGAGGTTGAGGCTGTGGTGAGCCATGACTGTGCCACTGAACTCCAGCCTGGGCGACAGAGCGATACTCTGACTCAAAATAATAAATATTATTATTTATGGACAAAAACTGTGTATTTCTTTCTTAGTCTGTAAACTAATGTATGTGTGGACTCTGAGGGGGAGGAGTTTCTGAAGTCAGATTCTCTGGGTTGTATCCTGGCTCTCCGCTACCCTAGCTGTTGGAGCTTAGACAAGCTACTCAGTTCTCAATTCTCTTACAAGTAAGATTTAGTACTCTCTTTTTTTTTTTGAGTTGGAGTCTCACTCTGTCGCCCTGTCTGGAGTGCAGTGGCATACTCACAGCCACCGCAACCTCCACCTGCTGGGTTCAGGCGATCCTTCCGCTTCAGCCTTCCAAGTGGTACAGGCACGCACCACCACCCCCGGCTAATTTTTTGACTTACTGTAGAGACGAAGTTTTGCCTAGTTGCCCAGGCTGATCTCGAACCCTCAGGCAATCCTCTCACCTCGGCCTCCCAAAGTGTTGTGATTATAGGCTTGAGCCACTGCTCCTGGCCAGTTTTAATACTCTTATATGTAAGATGAAGGGAAGAGAATATCAATTAGGATAAGGGTCAAAGTGACCGAACCAAACATCCCAAAGAATAGTGGCTTAGTCATGTAAGAGTTAAGAGTTCTTACCAGAGACCCAGGTTTCCTTTATCTTCATCCTCTGCCACCTTTAGTTTGTAATCTGCATCCATAAATTACAACATGGCAGTCGGAGCTCCGACCATCTCATTCATCCTCTGGTTAGCAGAAGAAATAGGAAAGGACAAAGGGGGTATGCATGTCATCAGTCTGTCTCTCTTCCTTGTTGGATGCTTCATGCCACAACTTCTGTTTCCATCTCATTGGTCACTGCTAATCACCAGGCATGCAGGTAAATTGGTGCTTTATTTGGGCACTTTGAAGTGTCACATAAAATATGGGCTCTCTCTCAAGAAAGAAGAGAAGAATGGATCTCAGGCAACTTTCAGGCTGCATAAGGGATAGAGACAGACTTTGTGAAGCTGAGATGATAAATCCACATAAAAGCGTTTAGCAAAATGACTGGCGCTTGGGAAGCACTCATTTCACACAATATGTAATTGTTACCCTCATTATGAAGCAATGAGACTTTTAAAAAGTAGCTAAGTTAAACAGAACAACATTTATCTGATTTTGCCTCCAAAAGCAATCACCTTGGAAGGCAATATATCATTTCCATTAATTTTATATTACTATCTTCAGAAATATTTTCAGAACCATTTTATGATTTGTATGAGAACAGCAGATTTGGTTGGGTGTGATGGCTCATACCTGTAATCTCAGTACTTTGGGAGGCTGAGGTGGGAGGATTGCTTGAGCCCAGGAGTTTGAGACCAGACTGGGTAGCACAGTGAGACCTCATCTCTACAAAAAAAAAAAAAAAAATCAAAAAATTATCTGAGTGTGGTGGCATGTGTCTGTAGTCCCAGCTACTTAGGAGGTAGAAGTATTGCCTGAGCCTAGAAGGTCAAGGTTGAGGTGAGCTGTGATCGTATCACTGCACTCCAGCCTGGGCAGCAGAGTGAGACCCCAACTCAAACAACAACAACAGCAACAACAACAACAACAAAATCCAGCAACTTTGTTGGTTAACCATCTTCAGTATCAGCGCCATCATCTACTGTACACTATTCAATAAAATTAGCCTTGAATGACACTCAAAGGATGATAGTTGACCCGTGAGAATATGTTTTAAAATGTTCACAGGGAATTCTCGTTCGATTATCTTTTATTTCTAGAAGCCAGATTTCCATATTTCCCACAATGATAGGAGATATCTGAAGATAGCAGAGAAAAGTGAACATAAAACATATTTGGCCGGACTCGGTGGCTCAGCCTGTAATCCCAGCGCTTTGGGAGGCCGAGGTGAGTGGATTGCCTGAGCCCATGGGTTCGAGACCCACCTGGGCAACTTGGCGAGACCTCATCCCTACAATAAATCAAAAACTAGCCTGGCGTGGTAGCGCGCACCTGTAGTTCCAGCTACTTGAAAGGCTGAGGCAGAAGAAGCGCCGAAGCCCAGCAGGTTGAGGCCCTCCCGGCCACTGGACTCCAGTCTGGGTGACAGAGTGAGACTCCAACTCAAAAGCAAAACAAAACAAAACAAAAACACATTTGCCCTGACCACAAAGATTAGTATAGTTTCAAGTAGCAGTCCCCAGCTTTTTTGGCATCAGGGACCAGTTTTGTGGAAGACGATTTTTCCATGGAGTGGAGGAGGATCATCAGCAGTAGATTCTCATAAGGAACATGCAACTTGGATCCTGCACGTGCGCAGTTCATAATAAGGTTCACACTCCTGTGAGAATCTAATGCCGTGGCTGATCTGACAGCAGGCGGAGCTCCATTCAGCTGCTGCTCACCTCCTGCTGTGCTGCGGTTCCCAACAGATTGGTACCAGTCCGTGGCCCTGGGGTTGGGGACCCTGGTCTATAGTACTTAATATCATTTGTATTAACCGTTCTTAAGGTATTCATGGTAATTTAAGTTTGTAGATGAAATTGGAGAGTGATTCACTAGAACTATACAGATATAAACTGAACATCTCTAATCTGAAAATGCAAAATCTGAAGTCCGAAATGCTCTCCATTTCAAAATTTTGTGATGGCTAACATGATGTCATAAGCGGAAAATTCCACATGTAAGTACTTAATCTTTGTTTCATACGCAAAATTATTTAAAATACCGTATAAAATTACCTTCAGGCTGTGTGTTTAAGATGTGTATGAAACATAAATAAATTTTGTGTTTAGACTTGGATCCCAAGATGTCTTGTTATGTATATGCAGATATTTCAAAATCTGAAAAAATTTGAAATTTGAAACCCGAACCCTTCTGGTTCCAGGCGTTTTGGATAAGGGGTACTCAACCTGTATTCCCATTTCTTTATTAAAAGTTGTTGAATGTGCCAGGCGTGGTGGCTCACGCCTGTAATCCCAGCACTTTGGTAGGTGGAAGTAAGAGAATTGCCTGAACCCAGGGGTTTGAGACCAGCCTGGGCAATTTGGCGAGACTTAATCTCTACAATAAATCAAAAAATTAACTGGGAGTGGTGGTGCGCGCTTGTAGTTCCAGCTACTTGGAAGGCTGAGGCAGAAGGATCGCCTGAACTCAGTAGGTTGAGGCTGCGGTGGCCATGAGTGTGTCACTGCACTCTAGCCTGGGCGATAGAGTGAGACTCCAACTGAAAAATATATATATAAGTAGTTGAACATTTGTGTAAGAGAAATTAAGGCTCGTTTTGTTTGTTTGCTTTTAACCTATGAGTAAGACTAAAACCTTAGGAACAAAGGATTTATTTACAGCTGGGTTCGGTGGCTCAGCCTGTAATCCCGCGCCTTTGGGAGGCTGAGGTGAGTGGATTGCCTGAGCCCGCAGGTTCGAGACCTGCCTGGGCAACTTGGCGAGACCTCATCTCTACAGTAAATAAAAAAATCAGCCGGGCGTGGTAGCGCGTGCCTGTAATTCCAGCTACTCAGAAGGCTGAGGTGGAAGGATCACCCGAGCCCAACAGGCCGAGGCTGCGGTGGCCGGGAGTGGCCACTGCACTCCAGTCTGGGCGACAGAGTGAGACTCCAACTCAAAAAAAAAAAAAAAAGATTTATTTACACACTAAATTATGCAATGATTATCATAAAGTAAGCCCATTATATACATTTCATTTGAGACTAAATATGTGTCATGATATGAGTTCTGGTACTTCTTGGTCAGCTTGAGGGGATATGGTATGTTACAAAGTCTGTCCTGTTTTATTGTTAACCCTGATCTCAAGAAGTGTGAGATCTAGTGGTATCCCCAGCTGTCACCTGGTCCAGTTTTTTCATTTTATAGATGAGGAAACCGAGACTCAGAGTTGGAATGACTTGCTGGAGGTCTCATAGCTAACATATGACAGGTCAGGTATCAGAACTCAGCCCGTCGAATATCATGGTCCTAGCATCATGCCTGTTGTACCACAACCAGATTCCTTCTTGTCCACTTCTGGATTGACAGTGCTCTGTTAAATTTTCTCCAGTGAAGCAGGGAAGGAGAATACTGAGTTTGAGAAATGGAAATCTTTGTCTCTTAAATGTACAATGATTTCTTGTTGTCCGTCAATATCCATTCTTTTCTTCATTATACAACTCCAGGTTTTTGCTAGGTATTTGGCTACAACTAGACTACACTTCCAATCTTGATGTGGCCAAGTGACTGTTGTGGCTAATGGGATGTGAGTGAGTGACTGAGTGGATACAACTTCTGCGAGCCACGTGCTAAGGATGATAGAACTGCCTTAGTAGCTTTAGACAGTCTACCTCTGGACTATTATCTGTGAGAAAACAAAAGGATTTAAGCCTTTGTTTTTTGGGGTCCCCTTCTTACAGTGACTGTGACTGTACCCTAACTAACACACTCGATATCAATCAATTAGTCCCGTATCACAGCAGGAAGCAGACTCTCTCCTCTTAAGGTCTAAGTTGCAGTTCACGAAGGTCAGTTTTGCTCGGGCTCAGATTTTAAACTTCTACTTTTGCCCTAAAATTATTTTTATTTTTTAGAGATGGGAGTCTCACTATATTGACTAGGCTAGACTCAAACTCCTGGATTCAAGTGATCCTTCCGCCTCAGTCTCCTGAGTCACTGGGATTACAGGCACACATCACCGCACCCAGCTAGATTTTAAATTTATACCTTTGTTGTACATCAACGTAAGGACATTCTTGCTATGAGGCAAAGCA
This sequence comes from Carlito syrichta, assembly GCF_000164805.1. Lineage (NCBI taxonomy): Eukaryota > Metazoa > Chordata > Mammalia > Primates > Tarsiidae > Carlito > Carlito syrichta. The sequence continues at coordinate 205,891 of NW_007255420.1, forward strand.
GTTCACTAAAGAGAACGTTGGCCTGGGGAGCCTGGCTGAGGGTTCTAACATTGGTTTGCTACTAACTTCCAGAGTGTTCCATGGGTGTCTGCTTCCTCAGTTATAAAATGGTGATTATATTGTTCATTTATCTCCCAGGGTATTATGAGTGATACGTCATAAAAAATGATTGTAAAGCATTTGGCAAACGCAAGCTGTCTGCCTGAATGAATCCAGTAGCTTTTTTGGCATCCTCTATCTCTAATGATGTATATGGTTGGGTCTTTTTACTGGAGGGAGTTTGACTTGGGCATGATCCGTCTGAGCCAATGAACTCTCTCTCTCTTGCTCATGAGAACTCAGCAGAAGGATGACACTTTCCCTTAGGTCCTTGCTTCACTGCACCGTGATGAAGTAGCCATCTCAGCAATGGCCGGGTCAACTGAAAGTCCCCAGTTGACAATGTTTTTCAGAGCGGTGTTTGAATTAACATTCTGGTGACTTCTTGAGTCTAGCAACGTTAAATAAAAGAGACTCGCTTCTGAAACTCTTCTCATGTGATTAGCATCATGCTTGCAAGAAACAGCACCAAATTAGAATCATGCTTTGTGTGTTATAAAAAGGCACCTCATGACCCTCCCCCCATAACTCTCGTGTTAACTCTGTGCCACACGCATACAATAGTTTATTGTGACAGCTGAACTGGACTCCTGATATTTTGTCTTGGAGACCATTACTTAAGTGGTTGACTCTTGATCTTTTTATATCAGCACTTTGAGAAGTTTGCCAGAAGGTGCTTGCTTGTGCCAGGCGGTGCTTGACATTTCCCTCTGGGCAGTCTCTGCACTTTAGTGACATTACTTTTGACCATTACTCCTTCTTTTATCCTGAGCACCTCTATAAGAGATAGATGTGGAACACTTTCAGGCGAGACCTCTTCCTTTCCTTCCTTTCTTCCTCTTCCCTCCCTCCCTCCCTCTCTTCCTTGTTGGAGTTTCACTCTGTTGCCCAGACTGGAGTGCAGTGGCCACTCATGACCACCACAACCTTGATCTTCTGGGCTCAGGCAATCCTTCTGCCTCAGCCTTCCCAGTAGTGGAACTATAGGTATGTGCCACCATGCTCAGCTAATTTTTTGATTTGTTGTAGAGACAAAGTCTTGCGAAGTTGCCCAGACTGGTCTTGAACTTCTGGGTTCAAGCAATCCTCTCATCTCCCAAAGTGCTGGGATTACAGGCGTGAGTCACTGTGCCCAGTCAGACCCCTTTTTCTAAGGAGCATAAATCTGCTAGAGTGTAGTAACTACGTGAGAACACAAAGTGCATTTTTTAAAGAAAAGTACAAAAAATGGCATCAAGACAATGAGAGAACAAGATTATTACCTCAATATTCCCATCTGAAAATAATTGGTTGTTATCAAAACCCACTTTTCAGAATGCTTGTTTTTTTTTTTTTTTTTTTTGGGTTGGAGTCTCACTCTGTCACCCAGACTGGAGTGCAGTGACTGCTCCCGGCCACTGCAGTCTCGACCTGCTGGGCTCCGGCGATCCTTCCGCCTCAGCCTTCCAAGTAGCTGGAACTACAGGCGCGCGCTACCACCCCCGGCTAATTTTTTATTTATTGTAAAGATGAGGTCTTGCCAAGTTGCCCAGGCGGGTCTTGAACCCACGAGCTCAGGCAATCCACTCACCTCAGCCTCCCAAAGGCACGGGATTACGGGCTGAGCCACCGAGCCTGGCCCAGAATGCTTGTGATGTTGGCATAATGGAATAGGTTTGGATGAAATTATAAGGCAGTTATCTTCAATGCAACATAGAGTTGACCCTTGAACAACATGGGTTTAAACTGCGTAGGTTCACATATACATGGATTTATTTTTAAAGTCACCCTGAATGTACCTGCCTCTTCTGCCTCCCCTTCTACCTCCTCTGCCTCTTCTGCATCTGCCGCCCCGAGACAGCAAGACCAACCCCTCCTCTCCTTCCTCCTCCTCAGCCTGCTCAACATGAAGACGAGAAGATGAGGAACTTTGGGATGATCCACTTCCACTTAATGAATAGTAAATGTATTTTCTGTTCCCTATGATTTTATTTTTAACATTTATTTATTTATAGAGCTGGGGTCTTGCCATATTGTCCAGACTGGTCATGAATTCCTTAAGCTCCAGCAATTCTCCTACCTTGGTTTCCCAAAGGACTAGGATCACAGGTGTGAACCACTGTGCCCAGCTTTGATTTTCTTAATAACATTTTCTGCTTTCTAGCTTTTTTTTTTTTAATTGGAGTCTCACTCTGTTGCCCACGGCCACCGCAGCCTTGACCTGCTGGGCTCCGGCTATCCTTCCGCCTCAGCCTTCCAAATAGCTGGAACTACAGGCATGCACTACCACGCTCAGCTGATTTTTTGATTTGTTGTAGAGACAAAGTCTAACCAAGTTGCCCAGGCTGGTCTCAAACCTGTGGGCTCAGGCAATCCTCTCCGCCTCGGCCTCCCAAAGTGCTAGGATTTATAGGCTTGAGCCACCGCACCCGGTCTAGCTTATTTTATTGTAAGAATAAAGTATGTAATACATAGTACATACAAAATATATGTTAGCCAGCTGTTTATGTTATCAGTAAGGCTTCTAGTCAACAGTAGGCTATTAGTTAAGTTTCAGGGGTCAAAAGTTATGAGTGAATTTTCGACTGTGTGAGGGGAGTCAGTGCCCCCAAGCCCTGAATTGTTTAAGGGTCATCTATACTGTTGTTGTCGCTGCACCACCAGTTTTAGATATTTTCTGAGATGGAAGGAGGTAGAAAGGTAAGGGAGAGAGAAGGGAAGGAAGCAAATTATGTGGGGTAAGAGAGAAAGGACCTGGCACTCACGCCTGCTGTCTGCTGTGGATCTATCTGATTTAATTCTCATGAATACTATGTCATTTAACTTCCCCAATAGCCTGGTGTGGTGGGTATTATTCCACATGCACAGAGGAGGGAGGAGAGAGTCAGAGAGGCTAAATAACCTTCAGTTAGAGAGGAAACAAACACACAAACAGCCACAGCAAAAACTGTTGGAGAAAAAATCTGAATCTGCATTTACTTGACTCCACAGTCCTCACTCTTGCTATGAGGTTGTCGTCTTTCTGATCAACGGGGAGATGTATCAGAGGGAGGAAGAACATCCAGATAGCAAAGCCGGTTATCCCACCAGTTTAAACAGATGTCCATGGAGGAATTTTGCTTAGAACACAATCAACTTAAACAGAAAAAGAAGAGATGCTGGGCATGATGGCTCACACCTGTAATCCTAGCACTTTGGGAGGCTGAGGCGAGAGGATTGCCTGAGTCCAGAGATTCAAGAGCAGCCCGGGCAACTTGGTGAGATCTCGTCTCTACAATAAATCAAAACATTAGCTGGGTGTGATGACGCATGCCTGTGGTTCCAGCTACTTGGAAGGCTGAGGCGGAAGGATCGCCTGAGTCCAGCAGGTTGAGGCTGTAGTGGCAGTGAGTGTGCCACTACACTCCAGCCTGGGTGACGGAGGGAGACTCTGACCCAGGGGAAAAAAGAAAAAACGAAAAAGAAGAGAGAAAGAGGAGCTACCTTGCAATTTCCCCGGAGAAAACCAGAGGTGAGAATAAAATAGGGCAGTAAGGATTATTATGATTATCACTTTTTGGGGTAATGTCTCATTCTGCTGCCCAGGCTGGAGTGCAGTGGCACAATCATAGCTCACTGCAACCTCTGCCTCCTGGCCTCCAGGAATCCTCCCACCTCAGCCTCCCAAGTAACTGGGCCAAGGATTGTTGAGTTAGAGAAGCAAGTCAAGCATGTGTGGTGTGTGCTGTCGGCTTGGAAAATGTAGGAGGGCCGTCACTGATGACTCAGAGTCACAAAGTAACAAGATTTATGCTTATTGAAAAGCCACTCATGTTTTAATGGGATGAGACCCTTGTGGCCCTTGGGAGAAGGTGAGTGTATTTTTCATTTGGAAAGAATGTGACTGCTTGGTGGCCAAAAGGCAGAACCCTAAAATGGCCCTTCCAGATTCTGGCCCTTGGTGTATACATACCTTCTCTTAGTTATTCAGTTAAACATTCATCTAGATACTCCTGTAAAGGGATTTTTCAGACATAATTTAAGTCCCAAATCAGTAGACCTTAAGACTGAGAGGGAATTAGGGGGCTTGACCCAATTGTACAAAACCCTTCAAAAGCAGCAGAGTTTTTTTTAACCGGGCACTGTGGTGTATACTTGCAGTCTCACTACTTGAGAGGCTGAAGTGGGAGGATCATTTGAGCCCAGGAGTTTGAGTCAGGCCTGGGCAACATAGTGAGACCCCATGTGGAAAAAAGAAAAGAGAAAAAAAGAGAAGAAAAAGCAGAATTATCTCTGCTTGGAGAGGTAGAAGTCAGAGAGACACACTGGCTGCCTGGTAAGAAACAACACCCATGTTGTGAACTGCCTGTGGGGGCCACGTGGCAAGGAACTGTAGGCAGCTGCTATAAGCTGACAGTGGCTCCCAGTCGATGGCTAGGATGAAAATGGGAACCGTGGTCCAGCACTCTCAAGGAGATGAATTCTGCCAACTGCCTGCGGGGTTGGAAGAGGAGGCAAGCCCCAGGTGAGAATATCAGCCCCAGCTGACACTTTGACTGCAACCCAGTGAGACTCGAGCAGAGAAACTAGTTATGCTGTGACCAGACTTTTTTTTTTTTGAGTTGGAGTCTCACTCTGTCACCCAGACTGGAGTGCAGTGGCCGCTCCCGGCCACCGCAGCCTCGCCTGCTGGGCTCCGGCGATCCTTCCGCCTCAGCCTTCTGAGTAGCTGGAATTACAGGCATGCGCTACCACTCCTGGCTGATTTTTTTTTTTTTTTTGATTTATTGTAGAGATGAGGTCTCACTGCCCAGGTGGGTCTCGAACCCGCAGGCTCAGGCAATCCACTCACCTCAGCCTCCCAAAGGCGCGGGATTACAGGCTGAGCCACCGAGTCCGGCTAGACCAGACTTTTGACCTACAGGAACAATGAGTGGTGTTGTTTTCAGACACAACATTTGTGGTGATTTTTGGTGCAGAAATAGAAAACGAACTCACAGATATCCCATTTTCCTAGTTCCCTCCACAAACCTATGAAGAAGGTAAGGCAGGTATTTTTAATCTCCATTTGATAGGGAGGAAATTGAGGGGCAAAGAGGTTAAACAACTTGCTTAAGTTTATTTAACTCATGAATCGCGGAGCTGGGAGGACTTTGGTTCCTTTGACCCTTCAATGCCTGTACACCCCGATGGTGTGTGCAGGCCACTCTTGTTACCAGGGCAGTGCGTTTGAGCATGTTTTGATTCAGTGGAAGAGTTGGTGATAAGAGGGGAATGTTCAGGGGAAGAGAAGGCGCTGGGGGGCTCCATCGTCCCTCTGGATGACATTCTTACCTAATGCCCCTGTGTGTCTCCCTTGAGGACTACACTTGCAGAGAGAGCCTGCTCCACTCTCTCAGCTCCAGCCTTGGATCTTCTGGTGCGTTTCCATAGCCTTTGTCTTTTTCTTTCTTCATGAAAAACTTATGGTTATTGTATGACACTTTGGGTGCGTGTATCACCTTCTCCGGGGGTTTCCTGGGAAGCCCTTTAAATCTGGCTACCTAATCAGACAGGACAAGAGGAAGAGGAGGGCTCATATGCTGTGGCAGAGGGGGCGGGTTTGCTCCCAATATCCATTTCCCTTTCTTCTATGTCACACAAGTCTTCAGCTGTGCTCATGACTGCCCTGAATAAGGGTTATATTTTCAGCTTCCTGGAAGCCAGGTGTGGTCCTGTGACTACTCTCTGGTCAATAGTCTGTGGTATGCAACGTCTGGGTAGCTGTTGAAGGGAAATGTAATATCTTCCCTTTTGTGTTTCCCCTTCCCCTGACTGGAATTCCCATGTGGTGGTGCTCCACTTTGGACCAAGTGGCTCAGTAGAGAATTCTAGAGACAAGTGTGGGCTGGTACCCTCCGTATGGCTTTGGACAGCTTAAGCCCAGAGTGTTAAGTGAGAAAGAATAAACTACCACGTGCTCAAGTCACTCTTATCTCTGATCTTTTTACCCTCCACCATACCTAAATCCTAACTAATGCCCATTGTTTACCAAAGCATCTGGGGAGGGATAGAATGTGTATTTTTCAAAGTGACAATGCCAGAGCTACGCAAATTGGAATGCAGACAGTGGCTAGCTGCTTTGTTCCTTTCCAGCTTTTCTGACTTCTCTTTCTTTCTTTTTTTCTTGTTGGAGTCTCACTCTGTCGTCTAGGCTAGAGTGTAGTGGCATGCTCACAGTCGCTGTAACCTCAACCTGCTGGGCTCAGGTGATCCTTACACCTCAGCCTCCCAAGCAGCTGGAACTACAGGCACTTGCCACCACACTCGGCTAAATTTTTTATTTATTGTAGAGACGAGATCTCCCCATGTTGGCCAGGCTGGTCTCAAACCCCTGGGCTCGGGCAATCCTCCTACCTCTGCCACCCTAAGTGCTGGGATTACAGGCATGAGCCACTGCATCCGGGCTTGGCTTCTCTTTCTTTAGAATCCAGCTCCAATTGTCAACTTTGGTCCCTCTGGTCATGCAGCATCCTCTCCTGTGTGGCCTTAGGACCCTTAGGCTGTCTCTGCAGTGGTGCCAAGCACTCTGTGTTGAGATTTCTCCCATCGTGAATTGAAATTGCCTGTTTCCTTGGTTCCTCCCCTCAGGGTCGCCAACTCGCTCAGAGCAGGGGCTGTTTCCCATCCTACCCAAGAGCCTGTTACGTATTAAGTCCACAAACCGTATGTGTCAAGTGAGCATACATATGAATGAAAGAGGGAATGGAGGAATGCATAAAAATCACTTTAAGCTGGAGAGTTTGATGTCAGCATATGTGGGTCTTTGCAATAGGGACGTCTGATACAAAAGAAGGTTTTATTTGGGAGGGAAACACTAAACATTTAAAACTAAACGTGCTTTATTCTTTGTACAAAGTGAGTTTTCAACTTGGTGACAGGCATCTAACTTTCTGTCCTGTTTCTCCATTGTTCTCCTTGTCTGTTTCCTTCTATCTTCAAGAAACACCCCTCTCTTTATCCCTTTATTTTCAAGAAGCGATCGTGTAGTAAATCCCATCCCACTGAGTCAAATTTAGGTCATCTTTTATTTGGTCAAAATATGGTCTTACTGGCAAGGGGTATCACTATTATTCAGGAACACACATATTGTTTTACTTACAGCTGTGTCGTATTTTATGTTCTCATATAAATGTTATGCCTGGATTATAGCGGAGGCAAACTGGACTCCATTTATTTGAAAAAAGTAATGGGAAATCAGGTTCATTTTATCCACCTTCCTGACAGCTTCCCATTTCTCAAAGGGGCCCTTGCGGGGTGTTGCTTGGTAAACAGGGTCTCTGCGGATTCTCTGCGATGCTTTTCCTATCATCCGCACAAGGAGCGGCGAGGCAAGAGACCTGCCGCCTGACACCGAGGGATAGGGAGCTGTCTAGCTCAGCTGCTTGCAGGGAGCATGGTCGACAAAACGGCCAAGTTGTCTCGGGTAAAGATCCTGAAGGTCATTAGAAAAACGTGGATACTTTTCTTTGGACAAGACGTTCAAAACAGATGGAAGAATCCAATCTCGGCTGAGGATGTGTGCACCATCTTTGCCACTGTCGCTATTGCCCTGTTCTCAGAGAGGGGCTGCTTTGTTTAGGGGCGTGTGTGTGTGTGTGTGTGTGTGTGTGTGTGTGTGTGCTTGCGTGTGTGAAATTACTTTGCCCAATCTCCCTTTCACTAGCAAATGGTGACTAGAAGTCTGGCTCTGGCTCTAACGCCCCAGCTCTCTCTGCGGCTCTCCTTGGCTCATATGATTGTCAACTCCACTTCTATATTTATGTATGTCACCTTGTACTTAGACATGTGTGTACATATGTCTATATCTCGCTACTTTTATGGGGATGTGTGCAGGCACAGAGGCCTGGAACTTTTTTGTACGGAATGACACAAACATAATGGCATTCCAGAACCTCATTTTTAGCAGAACCCGGTCTCCTGAATAATGAGACACATGCTGCATACAGATGAAATGGAATGCTCAAATCGAATAAGAAAACGTGCTCTTTTATGTGCATTTTTCCTTGTTCCTCTGTAGCAAATTCTTGTCAGATGCTGTACTTGAGTGAGTGTGCCTTCTCCGGGGTCTGAGAGAGGCCAGCACATCCCACAGACAAGCCCGTTGGAGAGCTACCAGGAGAGAAAGAGGCAGGAGAGCCACCCTTTAGGACTCACTGGATTATGACGCCGAGGGGCGACATGGTAGCGTGACCACACCCCTCCTCCCAGCTCCCCTCCTCTGGGGATGGCAGGCAGTCTCCCGTCAGAGAGATGGTTGACGGGGAGCTCTAAATACAGTACTTTGGGCTACTGTCTACATGGACAGTACAGAGAGAGCAGGGACAGAAGTCACGAGGAGAGGTGGTGAAGCATGGGGGTTAGGAGTAGATGCTGGTGTTAATCTGCTTGGGTTCGAATCCTGGATCCACCAGTTGTGTGATTTTGGGCGAATTGCTGTAACTCTCAGTGCTTGTTTTATACCTACCTCATAGGGTAGTGAGAATTAAATGAGATAAAAATATGAACAATACTTGGAACAGAGTAAGCTTTCAATGAATATCAGCTTCTATTATTATGAAAACATGATCAGAATGTATGGTTTCTTACAGGTTGTTAATTTTTTTATTGGCTATTAGGAGAATTGGACATGTTGACTGGGTATGGTGGCTCATGTCTGTAATCGTAGCACTTTGGGAGGATCGCTTGAGGCCAGGAATTCTAGACCAACCTGGATAACATAGTGAGACCCTGTTTTTATTTTTAAAAAATGAACTGTGTTGACATTAAATGGTTTGTGTATTTTGAATGCACATCAATAGACATTGAATATCATTATTTATTAAATCCTGATGTGTTAAATTAAGACAATGAAACATCAAACCTTTAGTACTTTTCATTTATATTCATTTAAATTGTTATAGATAATAGTATTGTAAAGGAAACACAGTAGAATCATAGAACATAAGTATATGCATTTATATGTATTTTTCATTGATATGTACATTTCCATAGCTACATGCATATTTATAATTGTGGTACACATAATATAAAAGTTGCCCTCTTAATTGTTTTTAAGTGTACAGTTCACTAGTGCTAACTATAGTCACTGTATAATGCTTCTCTAGAACATTTTTATCTTGTAAAACTGAAACTCTATCTCCATCAAACACCTCCCGGTTCTCTCTCTTCCCACTCTCAGGCAACTATCATTCAGTTTCTGTTTCCATGTTTTGATTACTCTAGGGACCTTATGTAAGTGGAGTCATACACTAGTTGTCTTCTTGTGACTAGATTATTTCAGTTAGTATAATGTCCTCAAGTTTCATCCATGCTGTAGCATATGACAGGATTTCCTCCTTTTAAAGGCTGAGCAATATTCCATTGTATGTATAGATCACATTTTCTTTTTTAAATACATTTTTTTGTAGAGACAGGGTCTTGCTGTGCTGCCCAGGCTGGTCTTGAACTTCTGGCCTCAAGTGACTCTCCCACTTCGGCCTCTCAAAGTCTGGGATTACAGTCTCGCTCCACTGTGCCTGGCCCACATTTTCTTTATCTATTCATCCATTGATTGACATTTTGGCTGCTTCCACCTCTTGACTATTGTGAGTAGTCCTGCTATGTTTTTGCTTTTGTTTTTTCTTGAGTAAGAGTTTCACTCTGTTGCCCAGGCTGGAGTGCAGTGGCACACTCATGGCCACTGCAGCCTTGACCTGCTGGGCTCAGGTGATCTTTCCTCCTCAGTCTTCCAAATAGCTGAAACCACAGGTGTACACCACTACACCTGGCTAACTTTTTGATTTATTGTAGAGAAGAGGTCATGTCAAGTTGCCCAGGCTGGTCACGAACCCCTGGACTTGGGCAATCCTCTCACCTCTGCCTCCCAAAGTGCTGGGATTACTGACGTGAGCCACCACACCTGGCTGAATAGTGCTGTAATGAACATAAGTGTGCAAATATATCTTCAAGACCCTGCTTTTGATTTTTCTAATTGTATACCCGGAAGTGGGATCATTCTATTTTTGACTTTAAAAAAAAAAAGTAATTTCCATACTGTTTTCCACAATGGCTGCACTATTCTGCATTTCTAATAGCAGTGCAGAAGAGTTCCAATTTCTCCACGTCTTTTCCTTTTTTTTTTTTTAATAATAGCCATCTTAATGGGTGTAAGGTGTTGTCTCATTGTGGATTTGATTTGCATTCTCTATTTATTAGTGATGTTGAGCATCTTTTCATATACTTGTTGGCCATTTGCACATCTTTGGAAAAATATTTTTTCCTGTCCTTTGCCCATTTGAAAATCAGGCTACATTTTTTATTGTTGTTAAGTTGCGAAGTTCTCTATATGTTCTGGATATTAACTCCATATCAGATACATGATTTGCAATAATATATATTTTTTTCTGTGGGCTGCTTTTTCACTCTGTTGAAATTTTTAAGTTTGATATAGTCGCATTTATCTATTTTTGCTTTCGTTGCCTGTGATTTTGGTGTCAGATCCTAGAAATTGTTGCCAAATCGAGTGTCATGAAAATTTTCTTCTATATGTTATTCTGGGAGTTTTATACTTTGAGGCTTATGTTTAGGTCTTTAATCCAATTTGAATCAATTTGTGTATATGGTGTAAGACAGGAGTCCAGCTTCTTTCTTTCGCCTGTGAATATCCAAGTCTTCCCAGCACCACTCGTTGAAGAGACCGTCCTTTAGGCTTGTGTGTGGTTTTGGCACCCTAGCTGAAGATCGTTTCACCAGGTCTTGGTTAGCTCGGGCTCCTATAACAGAGTACCATAGGTTGGGTGGCTTGTAAACAGCAGACATTTATTTCTCACAGTTCTGGAATCTAGGAAGTCCAAGATTGAGGTACTGGCAGATTCGGTGTTCAAGGAGGGCATACTTCCTGGTTCACATACAATGCCTTCTCACTGTGTCCTCGCTTGGTGGAAGGGACAAGGGAGATCTTTGGGCTCTCTTTTTAAAAGGGCACTAATCCCATTCATGACGGTGCTGTTCTCATGATCAAGTAGTCACCTCCAAATATCATCACAGTGGGGGCTGGGTTTCAACATATACATTTTGGAATGACATAAACATTCAGGCTATAGAAGACCGTAATCACTAACAATTATTTCTGGGCTCTCTATTCTGTTTCACTGATCTGTGTGTCTGTCTTTATGATAGTACCACACTGTTTAATTACTATAGTTTTGTAATATGTTTTGCAGTCAGGAAGTGTAAAGCTTCCAGTCTTTTTCTTCTTTTTCAAGATTGTTTTGGCAATTTGGGGTCCCTTGAGATACAAATTTTAGGATTTTTTTCTGTTTCTGCAAAAAATGCCTTTGGGATTTTGATAGGGATTACATCGAATCTACACGTATATATTTTTAAACCAAAGATTACTACAACACCACTGACATTTATTGAACATTTGATATGTGTTTTAGTTTCCTAAAACTGTCATAACAAAGCATCACAAGCCGAATGGCTTAAAAAACAGAAATGCATTCTCTCACAGTCTGGAATCTAGAAGCCTGCAATCCAAGTGCTGGCAGGGCCACGCTCCCTCTGAACATGTGAGGGGGAACCTTTCCGTACTTCTTCCTGACTTCTGGTGGTTTATGGCAATCCTCAGTGTTCCTCGATTTGCTTTTGCAACCCTTCAATCTCGGCCTTTGTTGACACCTGGCTGTCTTTTCCCTGTGTGTTTCTCTTCACTTCTTGTAAGGACACCAGTCCTCTTGGATTAGGAGTCCACCTTGCTCCAGGATGAACTCATCCTAGTTGGTTATATTTGCAGCCGCTCTGTTTCCCAATAAGGCCACATTCTGAGGTACAGGGGGTTAGGACGTCAACGTACCTTTTTTTGGAGACACACGATTCAACCCTTAGCAGTCAGGCACTACAGTAGAAATTAGACATCTTATCTCATTCTTCCTTACAGTGATCTTATGAGGTAATAGTTATTATCCTCATTATATAGATGAAGACATGAACTTTAGAAGAACTCAGTGACTTGCTAGGGTTTTCCAGTTGGGAATACCACCCCGCAATCACTTGCCTTTGCACATAACCAGGCCCTTTGACTTAGAGGGGAAGCTTTACTCTTCAAGTAAAGAGAATCAAGTGAGGGACAGAAGAGCACATGTTATGTAGTCCAATTCCTCTCTCTGATACTTGATATTTCCCATTACTTATGTTTTGCAAAATAGAACCGAGAAATCCACGATACCTAGGAACGTTGTCTGGAAAAGCAGAATTAGAGGGGAGACATGAAAAGGACTCTCAAATCTGAGTCATTTGAAAGTTTTTTGCAGTATTCATGCATTTTACCCTCTTGCATATTAGTGTTTTAGAGAAAGTTTTGATTATGCTTCTGTTTGATCCAAAGACTTTCCAGATGGTCAGGTTACCTGGCCCAAGAAGGAAGTTTCCCTTAGGCTGGAGCAGGCCTATCTGGTCAAATTCTGTCCTGTTCTTCCTGGACATGAATACAATGTTGCTATTTTAAGGAGTTTTGGACTTGGGACCAATAGTACAGAAGAGTCTAGAATGCAGGTCTTAGAGAAAAACCCAGAGAAGATGCAAAATATACAGAGGTAGTGATTCTCTGATTGTCCAGATGTTACACATAGCAGCACACAAGACCTGAGACAGACACCTGGGCTATCATCCTTCATGGAGCAGTCTACTTCCATTCCTGGCCTTTCTGAATCTTTTTTGTCTTTAGCCTCTCAAAGACTGATTATATTGGAGAAACAGAGGCAATTCCATACTACCCTTTACCCTTGCCCCAAAATTGCTTTCAGAAAAAAACATGCCAGTGAAACCCAAGTCTGCATGCTTGACTCTTCTCGGAAATATTTGTATCTTAGCAAAAGGCAAAGACAAAGGAATTGAGCCAGATCAATTCTTTTTTTATTCCTTTTCTTAAAAAAAAGCAACAGAATTATTTTGCTAGTTAAATTAGAATGCATATGGAAGCTTAATGAAGAAAGGAGAAAAACAGAGGTACCTTGGCTGGCTGAGGAGTGGGCTGCCCAGAGCAATGCATTTGGCTCCTCTTGGATTCTGAGGTGCCTTCTCAGGTTGCCCCAGGAGCAAAGAAGAGCCAGCTTGGGAAGTCCCCTCTACAGAACCCCAGGACCCTGGGGAACCCAGTACAAATCATTGGCCCAGATCACTTTGAGTCCCAAGACACACTAGGAGAATCAAGTGAGGGACAGAAGAGCACATGTTATGTAGTCCAATTCCTCTCTCTGATACTTGATATTTCCCATTACTTATGTTTTGCAAAATAGAACCGAGAAATCCACGATACCTAGGAACGTTGTCTGGAAAAGCAGAATTAGAGGGGAGACATGAAAAGGACTCTCAAATCTGAGTCATTTGAAAGTTTTTTGCAGTATTCATGCATTTAGATGTCACTTGAGTAATTAAAAATAAATTTAGAAGGGTGAATTTAAAAATATGGCTACATGTGTACAATGAATTTCACTTATCAGCTCACAGCATGTTGGGAGAGTATATAAATGGATGAAGTAGAACGTTTCTTCTTATTGACACACAGCTACACTCAGGTGTGGTCTACCTTTAGAAACTTTGGGATATTTGCTTCGTATGTTTCTGATTTATTTATAGGTATTGACATGGTGTGATTCTTCAAAGGATAAACTGATACGAGACCGAAGGTACCTCTGACAAAAAGCCCCTTTGCCTCTTTCTTCCTCTTCCCTTAATCAATAAGAAGTCCTATTTTACCAGAGGCAGACCCTGACCCAAGGACGTGTGAGAAGGTTTGACAGCAGAAGGCATTCTTCTCACACTGAAAGAAGGCATTTTACTTCTTTTAGCTGGGCAAGCTCCAAGTGTGAGTGTCCCCCTCAAGCCCAAAAGAAAATGAGTGGACTCATTTTTTTTTTCAAAGAAGCCTGCCATAGCTTTCACCACCAGACACACAAGGCTTCTTCTACCCAAGGCTTGTATTTCGAAGAAGGAATGGAAGCCGGCTGCAGTGACTCAAGTCTGTAATCCCAGCACCTCGGGAGGCAGAGGCCAGAGGATCGTCTGAGCCCATCAGGTCTAGGCTGTGGTGGCCGTGAATGTGCCACTGCGCTTCAACCTGGGTGACAGAGGAGACTCCAACTTAAAAAAAAAAGAAGGAATGGAGGCATGCAGGTAGGCAACCTATTTGTTCTTGATTCCCTGCCTCTTGAGGTAGCTTATCTGCAATTAGGGCCTACAGTGATTCAGATTTGTGGTGATTTTTTTTTTGAGTTGGAGTCTCACTCTGTCGCCCAGACTGGAGTGCAGTGGCCGCTTCTAGCCACCGCAGCCTCGCCCGCTGGGCTCCGGCGATCCTTCC